>NC_031773.1:43126897-43259288 GCF_001522545.3 Parus major | reverse complement strand
ATCCTTATCCTTATCCTTATCCTTATCCTTATCCTTATCCTTATCCTTATCCTTATCCTTATCCTGCAGTGTCTGAAGGCTTGTAGAATCCCACCTGAATCTGCTGTGTCAGAGCAGAAAACTGCTATTTGTATGATGCCCTACATGTTATAATGACCAGTTAGTATTTTGTTAAAGCTGGGCTGCGGGGGTCTGGAAGGGAGGGATGGGGATACTTGCTGGCCTGGCAGCACTGAGACCAGGCTCACCCTGGTACACAGCTGCAGGGCACAGTGCAGCTGCCCAGGGCAGGCTGCTGGGCACAGCCAGAGCAGCTCAGGACAGGCAGGGGGGAGCAGCTGAGAGCCCACAGCCCCTGGGAATTACAGACAGAACTCATGTTTAGCATCACTGTTTTCATGCAGCCATAAAAAGAAATGTTTGTAGCATTTTAGGGTCTGAGCAGGAATACTGGCTCCATTGAAATCAGCAGCATAACTCCCCCTGAATTCCACATGGACAAGATTTAACTCTGTCATTGCAGAGGGGTTATTGATTTTCTTGCTGCAGTTGTCTTTACTAGAACCACAAACATCAGTCACATGCATTAAACAGGGATAGATAAACAAGGAAAACTGAAAACACGAGAGGAAAGTCTGCAGCTCCATCTAGCATAAATTGTTCTCATTTATATGGTTTCTTCCCTGCTCTCATCTGAATTAGGACAAAGAAAGGATTCTCTGAGATGCAATTTATGTAATATGAAGAAACCCAAAATGCTAGTTTTTACTGAAAATTCTTGACCCGGCATTTTCTATCAACTCCACTAAAAGGAAATCAATGTCTCCAGACTGGATTTTTTCCAAGGAATTTTCTTTCCATATCTGAAAGCATCTTGTGTTCACAAAATCACTAGCAAGTAAATGTGATCAGAATGGCATTGATCTAAATTTGGGTAAATAACAAGCCTTGGGTAGAGGACTTGATAGTTGGGGTTCACTTGGGTTTCTACTGATATCTTGTTTGTATCTTTATTTTAGGAAAGAAAAGAAAAATCTATATATCCCTGAAAGAGAGGGGGGAAAAGACCTCTTTTGAAGTGTGTTCAAAAGACTCATCAGACTCAACACTTCTGCACAAGGAGCAGGCTCACCAGCCTTGTCCTCTGACCACCTCTCCCAGTAAACCTTCTCCCTTATCTGTGTCTTTCTGGCAGAAGATGCTCTTCTGGAGGAGGGAGTGTTTGCAGGAGGGCAGTGCAGAACTGCAGCCATGATGTCTTTGCCAGCATGCAATGCTCAGCTCCAGCACGGCCGAGCCCCGCTGTCACCAGCATGCTGGTGGCAACTGTGCTTGGCAGGCTGGCGGGGCACGCAAAAGCATGCTGCAGCCATTCAGCTCCAAAACAAGGGCTAAATCTCCTTCCAGGCCGACACAAAGCTTCCTCTAGCTGGATTCTGTCAGCTCTGGAGGAAAGCCAGGTCCCAGCCAGGAGCAGTGCCAGCAGTGGTGGGGCTGATGGAGGCAGCAGCTGGTAGGCAAAGCCTGTGGGCCGGCCAGCTGGCAGCACTGTGATCATTATTTCCAGGATCTGTGGATCCTGGTCAAATAAAAGGGAAGCCTTCATCAGCTGAAGCGTATCAGCCGCTTTCTTTGGAAGGAGTGCATTTAGGGCTAGGAGGCTGTGATCCCTGATAGCGACAGCAGCAAGTTGGTGCCCTGCCTCTCACCTGGCAGGAAACAATGCTCACCTCCTTGCTGGCCAGCATTTTGGGTGGCATGGACAGCTTCAGTGGGGCAGCACTGTAGTTTGAGGAGGTTTTAAGTCACTGCTGGGAGTAGTGCATTGAGTCATTAGCCTGCATCGCACCCTCAAGCACTCAAGTGACTTGATCATGTTGTTTATAATTATTGTAGTTCATCAAGCTGTCAGTGACTATTCACTGAAAAACTACTTAATTATTCAGAAAGTGTCACTGTAAGTTGAATGTACCAGTAACTAATACATATCACATATGTGCTGTTTTTTGTCAGTGGTAGTCATATAAAGTATATGCTGTTTCTGATTTCTCATTGTAGGCAGCTAGTCCAAAAACTTTAAAATAAGCCTTTTCAAGAAAATTGGTTAATTTTATCTTGTACTCTCAATATTCAGCTTGAGCCAATATTTACCTGTTCAATCAGACTGAAGTTAAAATAAAGAATGAATGATAAGTATTTGTTTAAACTTTGGAAGCCCCCCTCTTTCCTTTCTTTCTTATCTCAGTTTTCTTGATTATCAGCTTGCTGTCACTAATTGCCACACCTAATCACTTTTCCACTAGGAAGCAGCCTGGGACTGATAGGAACCAAATATTTGGAAATATGAGCTATATTTGTTAAAAAATACACCCATTCTGGGAGAGGGAATGTTAATGAAGGGTCCCCCACTTGTGCATCCCCCAGCAGGGTGCTGGTCCTTGTGCTGGGCCACACCACATAGCAGGGGCACCCACCTCTGATTTGAGTTAGTGGCAAAATGTCACTTGACACCCGTCAGGTCCTTACTCCTTGTGGAGTGGAATGTAAGGAATCATGAGGGGATCACCCTGTGCACACTGATTTGGAGGTGGATTTGCTGCTCCCACCCCTTGTAGAGGGGGAAGAGCATTATGAGAGCCTGGTGCATGCTCCCAGAGGATGCTGTCATTGCCATTCCACCCCATGGCCCACCCTGGAGCTGGCTGGCATCCTTTTTTCTGCTTCACCTGCTGTGTTTCTCTGCCCAGGTGATCTTCCGAGCCCTGTCACCGCCTTACGCCGCAGAGGACCCGTACAGCGCGGAGGCCCAGGCGCAGCTGAAGATCACCAACCTGCGGGTGCGGCTGCTGGAGCGGCAGGGCTGCCCCTGCCTCCCGGCCAGCCCGGCCCCACAGCCCCCAGCATCCCTGCACTATGCCATCTACGACTTCATCGTGAAGGGCAGCTGCTTCTGCAATGGCCATGCTGACCACTGCATCCCCGTCGCTGGATTCAAGCCCGTCAAGGCGGCTGGTGTTTTCCATGTGGTATGTACATGCACCCAACAGCGTCTGCACTGCAGGAAAGCAGAATATTAAAAAGAGGAAGGGAGGGTATAGAGTATGGTGTAGGTCCAAGTATGTGAAATTTGACGTGTGATGCCATGGATTCCAAGGGTGGAATCACTCAAGCACAGTGAGCAGAAATGGTCTTTACGAAGGAGGTGGTCTCCATGTGGGGCTGAAGTGCTGAACTTCCTTTGTGTCTTGGTGTGGGACTGTCATCCTTCAAAGGTGCTCCACAGTAATTTATTTACTTCTTTAAAGTACATCTTTAAAAATAAATTTAAATTGCTGACACAAATGCTAACTTGCAATAACGCAATATCTAAAGGATGAAAAATGCAGGGCATTTTAGTAACATAGAAGGAGGAGAGCTTCTCTGAAAGTCAGAGTCATCTGACATTCAGAGTCATCACTTGACTACAATGGCTTCTGGAGGATCCAAGGACATTGGGTTAGGTCTTGAACCAAGGGGATAGAGATGGGTTTTGATTCTCACTCGTGGGCTTCCTACTGCACATTGCAATACATTTCTCTGCATAAAACCCCTGTGCTCTGGCTTCAAGGGGGCTCTCACAAGAGCTCTGAGCCCAAATCCCTAAGGACTCACCAAGACCTAAACTCCAGGGAAGCAAGAGCAGCTAACCCATTGGGCAGGAGATGGACACAGCAGTGGCCAACACGTTGGATGCCTGTGGCTTGGCATGCCTGCACCCAGCCAGTCCAGGGACACTTGCTGCCCCCAGTACATCTTGTCCTTTCTGCTCATCTAGGCTGGCTCTGAAAGCTCTGGCTTTGCTGGCAGAGGAGCAGTAAGGAAACACAGAGCAGCCAAACATACTGTGCTGGAAAATGTTAGAAAGAGAAAAATCATAAAAAAAAAAAAAAAAAAAGAAGGCAGTTAGTCAAGGTAAGGAGTCCAGCTCTTTGGGGAGCTCTCATTTCACTGAAATTACAGTCTCAGGCATGAAGCAGACAGGATGTTTCCCTTCTAATAGGGCTTGCTTCGCAACATCTTGAAAATACACCAGTTTGAAAGCATGCGGCACTGTGATTGATAAGAGTGTTTCAAGTAGCGCTGCTCTGCTTTCCGCAGATGTCCCCTGAGTGAAATCTTTGAAAAGAGCTGTTTGCTCAGGATTATTTTGGTGGGATACAATTGCATGGGAGCGTGCCCCGGAGCACCACTGAGAGCTGTAACAGAGCCTGCAGCCAAATAGGCTTCCAGTACAGCTACAGCATGTGGCAGCCATGGTGTGCAGGTAACAGGCAGTGCTGTGGGAAGGAAACAAGTGCCAAAATCACACTGAAAACAGAGCAAGAAATAGCAACAAACCCCTGCGTTGGCCCCGAGGGGGAAATTCAACTCCGGTTATAAATGTTTATGTGGCAGGAATCCCAAAGGTGACGTTTCCACAGTGAGGCTGACTCATTTTGCTGTGTCGTACTGTGTTTTACTTACACCTCATCCTGCATGTCTCGTGAGGGATGTGCCAGTGTAGGGGTGATAAACCCCATGGTTTGCAGGGACAGCAAAGGCATGGTTAGAGTTTTCCTCTCCCAATAGCACTTTTTCCATCATAGAGCTGGGGCAGTTTTGGCTGAGCCTAGTCCATGCCAGACCCCTGTGACATGAGGCTATCGCTATCTGGGGATTGCAGTGGCACCCGCCTTATGCAACCCATCCCAGAGCTTGCCAGTGCATTGTGTCAAGATTGGAAGAGAGAATTATTTCCAAGGTGATACAAAGAATTCATCACACACGGGAATGAAAAGGGACGAAAGATTGCGATGTCTGTGGCTGTTTAGGTGGGAGAAGTCAGAAAACTTCTGAAAACAAGAGTAGGATTTCAGAGAGGGAGCGTTTTTCTACATTTGAAAAACTCACAGCAAATATAATTCTAAAGAATTATGACTAGTCATTCAGGAGGGAGATGGAGACTTCAGTATAGTCTTTATGTAACTCTATCTACCAAGGGTTTTAATAGTGTAAAACTGAGGACAACAAAAGCAGGGAAACACAGTATCATTTCACATTACCATTATAAAATCTGGCTCTGTTTTTATGCTTGTTTATATAAGGGCACTCCTGAAGAATATCCTCTAAGACAGAGAGTTAACATCAAAATCTAAGCGTGATTAAGATCTTTTAATAAAAAAACCAAACAACTTTTCCAAAAAAATCTATGTGCAAGTTTTCTTAACCCCACACTTTTTTCTCAGCCTACAGACAAAATCCTAACTGGTATGTGAGAATGCTGGGGGCTGCTGCTCTGGCAGGTTTGGTGCAGGATCCTGACCCAAGGGGCCAGGGTGGTCACTTGGGACATGGGCCCAGCTTGCTACCACAAGATTCCTCACATTGGATGTATTTGTTTCTTGAGATCTTGGCAGTTATGAGTTGAGAAGGTGGCAGTTTTGATGGCAAATATTGTGAGTGGTTGAAGTGAGGCTACAAGTCCACTTGGCCATGAGATAATACTTACCTGGGATAACCTCAGGGTGTGGGGTTGGGATGCAAACAGGGTGGCTTCATGAACAAAGATGGGCTCCTTCTGCCCTGGCAGAAGCACCTCTAGCTTCATTTTCTGAGGTGGGGAAACCTCTGCAATCTGCAATCTGTCTGAGTCAAAGTTCAACTTTATAGAGTCTGATAAGAGATTTGTTTCTGTGCCCTCATCACTGTTTAGCTACAAAACTCTCCATGATGCTCCTCTCCTTCTGGCAATTCCCCCACCTACCCTTTATCCTAAAAGAGAATGGAATTTGTGTAGGAAAACTCTGGTTTTGTTTGAGTGTCAGAAATGCCATGTCAGCCTTTAGCTGAATTCTGAATATACAGTTGGAACTTCTGCTCTAGTGGAAGGTATATTTCCATGAGCTCCCCAGGAAGGCTACAGAGAAGACCTGGTTGCCTTCCTAGGATGGCAAGGGCTGCTCCTCATGGGTAGTATGATCCTGACTGTCCCTTTTTGTACACTCGTGTGCAACAGACAGCTGTTGATACAGAGACAAGTTTGATACAGATGCACTTTCTCTCTTTCCCAGTTCTCTCAAATTTATTCAAAGGATCACTTCCCAAATCTCATCAGGAACAGCCCAATGCATACTCAGGAAAAGATAATGCATGTACAAAGAGACCTCCTACCATACCATGCTAAGCAGCTGATCACTTTGTGAGCTGCATCACACGGCAAACCACAAATATGAGCAAACAAACAAATTCACATATTTAGGAGATCCCTCCTGATCTTCAGTGGCCATGAAAAAACTGTTCTTTTCCTCTGATCTGTGGCAGAGGAGCTCCTCACCCTTTGCCAGTAGCTCTGCACATGGAGCCATTGCACTGCATGCCTGACCTCTTACCAGCTGAAGCATCCCCATGGCCTGCTTGCAGCTATGGCAAACAGCATGTAAGAGGAGAGGCAAGTGTTGTGCTAGCCTGGAGATAAGTAGGATCTTGCAATTTAGGACTCCAAAGTGGGCAAAGCAAGCCCAGAGATACCTCACCTGGGCTGTGCAGTTCTGTCTCAAGGTGAGAGCTGGAGTTCATCCATCTCAGAGACTCCTTGGCCCTCCCCGAATAGAGATCCCTGCAGGTTAGCCAGCCAATCTCTCCAGGCTTCTTCCATAGTTATGAAGGTCGGGATCCTGGGTGGACTAAGATACTTGGCTAAAGCACCTCTGTGTAGTTAGGCAGGGTGAATATTCCCCCCCACTTCCCATGTGGCCAACCCAGTGGCTGTTATAAATTGTTATCATGCTACTGACATCAAAGGATGTTCAAGGTCTTCCAGAGCAACGCTGACAGATGCCTATTGTACCAGGAATTAAAAAAACCCCACCACACAGCCCCCACACCCTGGACAACAAGCTTTGTATTCTTTCACAAGAACAAGATAGGATATGAGAATTTTCTCATGCATAAATTTGGTTGTCTGGTGCTTTGGGAAAAGAATACCTCCCTGCATGCTGACAGCCACCAGTAGGCATTGGTTCTAAAACTGGCACAGCAGTTCAAGCACAACACAGTTTAAAAGCTATGGTTAGAGACTGAGTGTGAATGCTGCCATTTTCCCTTAGGCTAGTATCATGCCTGTTTTCCATAAAAGCTAGGAAAAAAAAGAAAAAAAAAAAAGAAAAAAAAATACAGTTTTAGCATTTCCAAAAGGAAATTCTATTAAAAGCAGTTGCCCCTCCCAGCTATTTAGACTGTTTAAGCTATCAGGTCTTTGGGACATTGATTTTCTTTTAGTGTGCATTTGTGTTGGACTCCATATAGTGGGTGAGTTCTTACAATATAAATCAATTCATAACAGGTGACTGAAAGCTTTTTTCCTCCAGTGCAACAGTCTTTGTCACTGCCTAACATGATAAATATGGGGAAAAGGATTTTATAGGATTCAACTAGAGAAAAAGCCCTATGTATTTGTAATCTGAAAGGAAGCGCTGGAAGGTTATAATTTGGCAACAAAAGGCTCTGGAAGGAAGCATGCCCTAGCAACTGTCTTTGTATAGAGAAATCAGTCGCTCGTTTATCTTACAGAAGGCAACTTTTGTAACAGTGTTTGCATTGTGCCCTCTAATGACTGACGTTGTGATGGGGCTGTCAAGCTAAGAAGGGGAACAGTGTGAAAGTGAACTGGGATATAAAGAACCCATGACAAAATGAAAAATGTTATAAGAAGGCCTTGCTGCTTAAATGAGTCAGGAGCCGTGTGAATGCTTAAAGGAGTGAGACATACTGGGAATTGTGTTTGTGTACTTAGTGATGCTCCATAATGACCCTAGTGGGTATGCCTTACAGCTAACTATAAGTTGAGGTGAATGCAAAGGGAAGAAAGTATGTGCTCCTTTCCCTGTCAATGCACAGGGATCACATTCTGCCTTCAGAAAGGTGCTGAGATGCTGGAGAAATCCTGAAGGCCAGGTACATCATTTCCCCAGACTACCTTTGTCTCAGCAGAGCTGCTGGGCTGGTTTCTCAGCCCCATCTCCCAGCTGCTCTGTGGCATGACAGGGCATTTGCATGGCAGACCAGTCTTGCAAGTGGCCCTCCTACAGCTCTTACAGACATTAATTTTGCCCAGTGTAGACAGTCTGTTGGCTGTTTTTCACCTGCTGCCACTTCTCCTTGTATTACCCCTTCTTGTCCTATACTTTTTGTATTTCTTGCTCTCACAGTATTTCTTTATAACTAAAAAACCTGCATGTCTACCTATGGGCTGCAGGAAAAGGCTTGCTAATATCCACCTTTTTTGTTGTTTCCAATGCATGAAAATGTTTGCTGTCATGCTGGAATTATGTAAAAGAAAGAAGATATTTTCTTCAGTGGGATAAAGCTAGGTTGGAGGAACATTTTAAAGCAGAGTTCTTTTGGGTGGTATTCATTGTAATGCTATTCTAAGATACCAAATACATCAGCCTGAGGCAAGATTTTTGAATCACTTAGGTCTGACTTTTCATTAAACTTCTGTGAAAAAGGAATATGGAAAAGAAGGTACTAACTAAACGGTTGTACTGAGAAGCAAGCTGTTAAAGACTCTGTTTCCCTCTGCTCCCTCGGTTTGATTGCCCATTTAGCTCTTCAGCTTCTTCATTAGTGGGTCTGCACCTCATGCTCTGCCTGGCTGAGAGGGCTTGGGGCCACCATGAGACCTGAGGGGACCTTGGGAGAGGCAAAGTTTTCTCAGCCAGTTTAAGCAGCAGCGCTGTAAAGGCAGGGCAGGGTCAGAACTGGGACAGCACAGACAAAACCTCAGCACAGAGGTTTTCAAAGGGTGCATTGCAGGCTGCGTTACTGAACAGCCGTGCTCAGCCCTGCCCAGGTGAGCAGAGGGATCCACAGCGGGATCTGCGCTTGGGAGGGAGCAGCTGATGGAGGCTGGTTGTGATAAACCCTGAGGAGAGGACACTGCAACACAGCACCCGTATGATGAGAATGGGGAACGTGTTCCTCCTGGCCCAGGAGCTCAGCACCCACTGAGTCAGGCGGGAGCCCAAGCCTACAGGGCCTCTGTGCTGGTCCCGCTCTTGCCTTTACGCAGACGTCGGAATCGTGCTATTGTGTTATTTTTTAAGCTTTTCAGCCAGATCATTTGTTTCCTTTCTCCCAGGTGCATGGCACCTTTACAAGCATTCGATACCAGGAGTATGATCAATGCCATGCTCTGCCTCTGAGTCTATCTAGATAAACACCAGCTGGCTTGATTTGCATCATCTCCAACTTGGCTCTTTTGCAGTTCTCCTTGCCACAGCATGAAAGACCACAAGCCTTCTATTGCTGCAACAGATTTTTAATTATATACAACTTCTTTCCTTAGAGTTCACATACAGATTAATATTAATATTAATATGTTGGTGCCCAGCTATTCAGTGGTTTGCTTATTAGTTCTGCATGCCAAATTAATGGTGGCACAGCAAACTCTTGGGATACCCATTCTATTCTGCTTTCTTTTCACCCACCTTCCTTTATTCTAGCAATGCAGCATGGTCTATTATACAGTACTTGGGCTTTCAGAAAATCCCAGCTCTTGCTCTTTGGAGCCATGAATGCTCCTTGGTGGAGCATTTTGCCTTGCTCTCTGTTGACGTCTTGGGATGCTTAATCCATAGAGGGTTTCTGAGATGCTGCCGAGTTTCAGATGAGTTTTTGGATTATTAATGTTGAGCAGCCTCTGGATGATTGATTGGGTCCCCACTGATTCTTTGTGTGGATTTGGCAAGGAGCAAACTGAATTTGGAGGGTGAGGCTGTGGGCACAGAAAGGGGGAGCACACATTTCCACAGTAATCCCAAGTGTCCCCATGTCTGAGACAATTTTTGTTTGCAATTCTTCTCCCATGTCCTTCTCACTTTGGCATCATGATTGCAAAAGCACCAAAGGACCTCCTGATTTTGACTATGGCACCCTTCAACTCCTTCCAGTCACCTTCCCTTCCTGATCATGTATGTCCTGGGTCTGGTGGGTCCCTCTACCCTTACAGCTGGGACAGGCCTGTGAGGAAGGATTTCTGGAGAATGTCTCTTGCCACAGATGTGGTTCAGGGTAGTACAACATGTCTAGTCCTAACCACTCAATGGCCAAAGGGCTTGCAAGAAACTCCTACCAAAAGTGGCATCAAAGAGTTAGGACACCATCAAAACCACCAGAAGATGACCAGTACAGGTTTAGTCATCTTCTGTTTCCATGCAAGTGTGTATGCTTTTAAATGTGTGTGAAGAGATTCTGTAACTTTGGTTTGTGTGTGGACCTTGCCTAAAAAATATGAGAGAAATTTATTAATGAGTGGTAATTTAGGAGAGGGAGGTATCTGAGAGTTTGAAGAACATTTTGTTGGTGGTAGCAAAAATGCAAATATGAAAACACAAAACACACTTTGAGAACTACATATACCCTCTGCAAATTTGTTGTTTCTTTTCTATATTTACTTCTCATTCTCATTAACACACATTTAATATTATATCAATATGGTAAGCCAGACAGACCAAGTAGTATCTGGAAAGTCCTTCAAAGACTTTTGCACAGAAAACAATTAGCTTAGTATTTTCACTTTAGCTTAGATGCTTGTGCATTCTGACTTCATCTGTACCTATTCATTGCTTACAAAGCCCAGTTCCTGTTCTGTATTTTTTGATGATCTCACATTTTAATAGGGCAGGAATGAATTCGAGAAGTTTTTGAAAGATCTTGCTATTTTCATTTCTGCGTAAAAGTCTTTGAAGGACTTTCCAGTTCAGTTTTGAAATTTTATCTGTATTGGTTGCATTTGACTCCTGTGAGATAGCAGCTGAAATCTGTTCATTAAAAATGAATAAATCAGAAAGTCATCAATAGCCAGGAGTGTGTGTGGTGGGTGTGTGTGTGTATGCACATATGTAACAAGCAGAAGCTGTTTACAACATGTTCAAGGTCCTCTTCTGTTTTGTTTACTGTTCAGGCTTTTCACAGGAACCTTTTTGTGGCAGTCTTGGCAGCAAGTCATGCAGTTAGGAACAGCACACTTGTAAAACCACAAGTTAAACTGTGTGGAAGGCAGCAGTTTCCAGTAGCAGTTAAAGCCATGCCCCAGCTCCAGGCCGGATCACCAGGCACCCCAACCACCCTGTGCTCCTCTGGATGCCAAAAGCAGCCGGCAGCTGGTGCAGCTCCGTTGGTTTCATGGCCAGCTTGTGGCATGAGCACAGGGCCACGCTGGCAGGGCAGACTGAGACCCCCAGCTCAGTCATGAGCAGCAGGAGAAGCCAAACCTTGCATTTAAAAGCAAAATGTGGAGCACAGTAAAGCTGCAAGCACAGGCACATATCAAAATAGCTACAGTAGGTAGCTACCTGCCATGCTCCATGGGAAAAGGCAAGGCCTTCAGTCTTGCCAGCAGAGCCTTGCTGCTGCAGAGCTTGATCTTGTTGCATCCAGGCACTGCCGGGCTGCTCGTGCCCTCTGGCTACATCCTGTTTTCTTTGCATTTGCCAACAGGGTGAGTAATGCCAGCGACTGACAGGGCAGCTGGCATCAAGTGTGCTGTGCTGGCTTTTCATCTCTAATTACTCCCTTACACCGGCCTGTCTAGCTGTTAAATTATCTGTCATGAGCATGTCCGAGTATAGTCAGTCACGGGCCTTGTGCTATCCTTGACTTTTCCTTTGTGGGGCAAAAATTCTGCCTAGGATGGGTAGATAGTTATCTTTCAGGGGGATGATTTTCTTTTTTCTCATATTTACTTGTGCTGGAGACAGCTGGGCACACAGAGCTGGGTGCTGAGATTGTAGGTGCTATTCCTGCAGTATTGAAAGGTGTATTCATAATTATGAGAGAGGAAAAGAGGAAGGTTTTTCAGTCTTTTCCAAGGATGCTTTGAATCCTGGCATTTTTTTAATCTCTCCTGGGAATTCTTTATGCAGTGACATGCAGATCTACACATACTAACCTAACTGAAAGTGTAACTACAGAATATTTGCCCTTGGCTGGGATGGACGTCATGCTATATCCCTCCTTCTAGTCAGTGCAATAGCATGTAGCTGGCATGCTATTTCCTGTGTGTGGGCTTGTGCCCTGGAGACTCTGGCCTTTGCTGTGGGTGATCCTTGCTCTCTTTCCCCTACTAGGTGCATGGGAAATGCATGTGCAAGCACAACACCGCAGGGTCCCACTGCCAGCACTGTGCCCCGCTCTACAACGACCAGCCTTGGCAGGCTGCTGACGGCAAAACCGGAGCCCCCAAAGAGTGTCAGTGTAAGTAGCCAGCAGGAACAGTGTCTCCAGATCCTCTGCCAGAGGGAAAAGCTCCCTCCATGTGTGCCTGTCTCCCATGTGTCCAAGAGGCAGCACATCCCGGGGTGGTGGGGAGGTGCTTTCTGAGCAGCTCAGTGAGTGAAGAGCGATTGCCATGGCCCTGCCCAGCACCCACCACACGTTTGTGTGGCAGGGACAGCCCTGTTTGCACAGCCCCTCACTTGGAAATCCTCATGAAACCATGATGTCTGTTTGTTTGGACTTTCTCTGGGACCCAAGTGCATCTCCTGGGGATGAGGTCTGCTGCTGTGGGCAAACTGCAGCCTGCCAGGGTAGCTTGGAGGTGACAAGGGGCCAGATTTGTCCTCTCCATGGACACCACTGACAAGCTCCTGTGCAGGAGCTATGACTTTCTGTTACTGAATGTGGGCTCTGCTCACCCCTGGGCACTGAGGGTGGGAGCAGCCACTGAGGGTGGGCTCTAGAGGTTTGAAGATCAGTTTTGCAGTGCCAGGGAGGACGCTTAGGATGAGCGCTGGAGGCAGGGGAATCCTAAGGAGGATACTTGTCCTCTCTCACACACCTCTCCTCCACCTGCCTTTTTCCTCCATCAGCTGCAGGGAACATCCTGACAGCACTCTCATGGCAGATGTTGTATAGGGCAGTGCTGATTTCTAAGACTGGGAGGGAAGGACCCTTCCTCAGCAGGACCAATGTGGGTCTCTCTTCTGGCCTGACTACCTGTGGCTGTCCTTGTAGTGGAAAACCTGTATTGGAAACAGAAGATTTAAAGAAAATACTCTTTCTTAAATATTATATAGAGGTTGGAAAGTACGGATGAAAATGTAGTGATACTTCATGCATTTGAATGAATAACAGGTCAAGTCCCCATTCCAAAACACAGTTTGAGTTTTTGTATCTCTCTTCTATAAATCAGCATCTTTCACTGCCTTAATGAGTCTTTCTGTTCCCTTTGGCTTTGCCTCAGCGTGCAAGTGTAATGGGCATGCTGACACCTGTCATTTTGACATGGATGCGTGGCTGGCGTCGGGCAATCGCAGTGGCGGCGTCTGTGACAACTGTCAGCACAACACGGAGGGGCAGCACTGCCAGCGCTGCAAGCTGGGCTTCTACCGCGACCTCAGGAAGCCCTTCTCTGCCCCAGACGCCTGCAAACGTAAGTCAGTAGTGACCTTGTACTTCTCCAGTGGGAAAGTGTCAAACAAAAGGTGACATCTTGCCCCTCCTTGGAGCAATCTTCTTGCTTCAGTGAAGGACAGGGAGCTCTTTGAATCCTCTTTGTGATACTACTTGCAAAGAGCAGTGGTGATATTTGCAGGGTGAAAGTTTGCAGATGCTGTCGACAAATCTGTCCCAAGAATCCCTCTAGCCTGGGGGCAGGGGAAGAGAGATGATTCATTTACTTTCTCCTACTGCTATTTTTGGAGAGGAAAAGCTGCATCTTGTTTTCATGTTCTCCTTCTTTGGTGATTGTTGTAACCTCAGAATCAGGTTCCTCAGCCAGCAGGGGTGCAGCTGACAAATAGCGTCGCCCACCAGTTCGTGTTCGCAGCAGCAGCAGGTGGGTATGGAAGGACAGGCAGGAAAACAAGTTAAGTGATATTCCAGAAGGTGGGACACTGAGGAGGCAAGACTAAAAGCAATGATTCAGGCACATGTGAAATTAAATCTTTCCCAAGCAAAGAAGCAATCCAGAAGCCACACTCCCCAGGGGCCACTGTGAGGATGGTGACTCACCATGGGGGGACTCCAGATCCCCAAATTACGCTGAGAACATTATACTGGCCAGCTAAATATGGGGTGCAGGCATGCCCTCCTCCCTGAGCCTACAGCCGGCTTCACCACATTTCTCCTCACTGACTCACTTACTATGAGGGGGACCTTCACAAGTGACAGAAAGAAATCCAGCTGACACCCTGCCTGTGTCCTTTGAGGAGACACTGAGCACATCTCTCCCCTCTCAAGGAGAAGTACCTGCATGTAAAGGAAGAGGGAACCCTCCTGCGGTGGGGAGCTGCACCCCAGGCTGGGAGGCTGTGTGAGGTTTCAGTTTGTTCTTTGAGTCTGGTGGGGAACATCTGCTTTTGTCCTGCTCCCTTGCTGCATATTATCCTCATGAGATTCCCAGCAGCCCCACCAGTCTGTTGCAGAGGTGCTCCTCCTCTCCACTTTTCACTCATTGCAAGGAGGGGCAGCAACAGCTGAACTGCCTGTTTTACCACCCTGGTTCTCTTTATGGAAACAGAATTGACCACAGTTCTCCATTGCTTGTGTAAATAATTACTTCACTGCTGTAGTATGTACACAATAATTTTTTTTAAACAGTGAATTTAATGACTTTAAAAAGTTCCATTACCTACTTGTATTCATCAAAGTTCTGAGTCTCCTCTGTAACATCAGATACTTTTCCTTCTTAATTATTGCCAGAACTTAGCCAATGAACTTTTGGACTCTCATTAGGAAAAAAACAAGTTTAAGTCTTGCATTTAGACCCAAAGCAGAAGCTATATGTTTTTTTTCTAACTCATGGATTCATCCTTGCTAATTAAAAAAAGAACAAATAGTATTAATTGACTGCTGGTAGATAGTGCAGGATTGAAGACTGAAATAAATGTTGCATGACACCCTCAAGCTCTGAAACATCATTATACTGTGGTTCTGGTATCTTTGCTAGGGTTGGAATTCCTGATATTCTTTACATGTCAGCTCCCTTCAGGGAAGAATATGCACTCTTCTGAGGCCATTGAACAAGTGAAGCTTTGGAACTGGGTTGAGTGTGGTTTTCTGATACGTAAAAACACCACTGTTCACTTTGGAAGCAGTAAAAATGGCTTCTACCTCCTTTGTCACCTCATTCAGTCCATTGGGAGGATGGAGTTTCACGAGGGACTCATTGTAGGCTTGTCCTTGTGCCAGAATGCCCAGTCCATAATCTGTGGCTGTTTGCAGGGGGGTCCAAGAGGAAGTCAAGTGGCACCTCTTGGGCTGGCCAGCACAGAGCCTCCTCCCTTGCAAAGCCAGATGGAAACAAGAGGTCTCAGGACATATTGCTGCAAAGCAGCCCCAGCTCAAAGGGAAGCCTGCCAACCCTGTGCACATGCCTGTGTGCAGGTTAGACCATTGCTAATGAAGTCAGGCAGTGCATCACATCATTAACTATGTGTTAGCCAAATTCTAGGGTTCTTGATTTAAAAGTTTCTCCCCGCCTCTATGAGTCGGAGGAAGCTGTGGATATTTGATGATTAATGGGTATTTTTGTTGACATATGCCAGTGCTTGGTTCTCTTGGCTTTCTGCATTAATCTCTGAATCACTGGCCCATGGCATTCTACTTTCCACATTTAAAAAAAAATGTGCCTCCATTACTCTTTAATGCAACAATCCAGCTTTATGGATCGCTAGATATTCATGAACTACGGTGTTTAAATGCCAAAGATAACATATATTTAACAAGAACTGTAAGATACTCTTGAGTATAGTGAGAAAAAATTTACATCTATTTACCTTCTGCATTAAGTACATCTACTTCATGACACTTTTTTTTTTCTGCATTTATGAATTGCAGAGCATGATACTCCCTCAAGTATCTGAGGAAGACAACTTTTCCTAGCACAAACTGAATTCCACAAATACAAGGATTATCTGAATGCTTTCCTTTCGGAGACTGTGTTACTACAAACTCCCAGATGATTTCTCTCTGGGCTTTTCAAACCCTCACAAATGCACTCCTCCCTAAGACCCCTTCACCTCTTCACTTCTGGTCTCCTGCTGCTGAGAATGCTCCCTGCACCCAGGGACCCAGCATCTCACGGGGGTCATAGCAGCTGCAGGGCCGTAGAAAATGACTAATGACTGTTAAATTAAATTGTATAAGATCAATTACAGCCTATGCCTGGAACATTTCCAAGGACCATGCTGTGGTCTGCAATAATAAGGGACATGCGTGGAGCTCTATTATTCTTTCTTGGGAAGGCCATGGCATTGCCTGCTTGTTTTTGGCTCAAGACACCATTATTGTTCAATCACTGAAAATTTAAAAATACCTAGGTCAAAGTAAATAAAGGAGTTGTTAAGCCATAATCTTTAAGGATACTTTAGAGATTCTTGCAGGCAAAGAGTGTGTACAATATTTGTTCAGGAGTAGGTGTGTACCTGATAAAATGAAACATTCTGCTGTTTAAAACACCAGTCTGATGACTCTTTCCCCCCGTCATACCTATGAGTCCTTTTCTTTCCATCCTCATGAATTTTTAAGCCTCAGCTACAGTACAATTGTAGACAATAAAATCGAGTTTTATAATTGCCAAGTTTATTTTGTTTTTTAATAAAATGTAGGGTTTTGAGGGTAAATATTTGTAATTTCCAAAGGTTAGCTGGCAGCCGAGGAAACCACAACAGTATCACCAATCCAGGGCAGGGAAATCCAGTTCTGCTGTCATCCCACTCACTGATTTTCCATCCCAGTCAGCACATGCAATGCCAGGACAGGCAGCTGTTAATTCATATTCTGCATGGAAGTCACATGCAGACTCCTGCTATGTAGTACTGACTGGTAAATTGGCATTTTTAGCAATGCTGCTTACAAATCAAAAAGCAAAAGGATCAAGCTTGTGGCAGCCTTCTCTTGATCCAAGGATGAGGCCTAGCCATTCCTTCCCTCGCAGGAGCTGCCTTGGCTGTGGAGACTCCCAGCCTCCCTGGTGAAGCAGCCACGGCGCATGAGACGGGCACTGTGCAGAAGCCTCACACTTCTTCATACACACACACTTCTGTGTACCCACAATGAAATGCCATCCAACACTGTCTGTAGCTACTTTTCCTGCTTCTCAGCTGCTCCTCTCACTTTCCTGGATGTGGGTCTCCTACTGCCTGCACTACAGTGTGGTGCAGATTGTGTGGAAGGAAGAAAATGGGATCTAAACCCAGCAAAGCACAGCTGTCCATGAGGGACCAATAGCTCCAGCTTTCAAACATTGGATAATCAGTCCTGCAATATTTTCCCTCCTGCCCTTGCCATAGTATGGAAGCACTCCATCCTTTTTCCGTGCTTTTCTTTCCAATGTGGTATAACACACTCTCATTTGAGCTCTAGACCCTCCTTTGGTGCACAGCGATGGGCTTCACTTCATGTCTGCATTGCTCAGCAAGTTCCCACCACAGCCCATCACATTCACTGTGTTGAAAATTTGCCACCCAAACCCTTCAGATTAATGCCCTTTAGTGTCATCCTGGGCCTTCACCCAAAATCCAGGAGTAGAAACCTTCAATTTGCCAGCCACCATTGGAAAGCAGATTGACACCTTGGTGGCTCATTGAGGAGCAGCCAGGAAGGATGGAATCAATGGAAGAGGATATGCAGGCCTGTTACAAATTACCAGCCTTTACAACACATCTCTTTGTGGCTTTTATTAAAATATACAGCCAACTACATTCTCATTTTTAGTTGTCTTTTAGATAGCCAATGAGTTTCCTGCTCTTTTTCATTACAGCTTTTGTAAATTTAATATTCATGCTTCACCATAGTGTTGCTACTGATGTTAAATTTTATATTAGAAATAAAAAAGTGTGTAAAAGAATTGTCTAAAACATAAAAGCTCCAACCCC
This sequence comes from Parus major, assembly GCF_001522545.3. Classification (NCBI taxonomy): domain Eukaryota; kingdom Metazoa; phylum Chordata; class Aves; order Passeriformes; family Paridae; genus Parus; species Parus major. The sequence continues at coordinate 43,241,391 of NC_031773.1, read as the reverse complement.
AATGGGGTTATATGTAAAATTCAGCTGAAACCTGACCAAAACAGAACCAAATCTCTGGCTGAGCAGTGGGTTTATCTCATTAACTGGAGGGGAATAGAAGAGCCTTAAGTGCCTGATATTTCCCCTGAAGTGCCTGAGGAATGCCAGAAATACCCTCCTGATCTAGTAGGAAAAGAGAGCATTTGGATATATGTATCAGGTGTAAAACACTTCACAGACTTCAGGAGAAAGGTATGCAAGTCTCAGTGCACACTGTTGAAAACTATGCTATTAAAGGTACCAGAGTTCACTGCCTGCAGCTACTTACACAGTTTGTGGAGAGGCTTTCTAATCTTTTAATTTTATATAATTATATTTGTTTGCAAGTGGGAAGGGTGGGGAAAATTTGGGGATTACTTTGGCAAAGATGTTGGAATCATAGTCGCCTCTAAGTTAACTGCCAATACTAATCTATCCTTTAATATTTTGAAACTATACTCTGGGTATGTCAGACTCCTGAAACCACAAAAATGTTGTCGGAGCAAAATCAAATGTAAGTGTGCAGCAATAAGTATTTTAAGAGGAAGAAATATGTTGCCTGTAGTGACTTTCCTGCTCTATTGCCTTCACAGTTGCAAAATAGAAAGATTGGTATTAGAATTTAGTGAAAGTATTCCCTACAGGTATAATTTTCTCAGGAAACTCAATTTTATGTAAATGAAGCTTTGGGCAAAGGTCTCTCAGCAGGGAATATTTTGCTGTAATGTGTAAGGCTGACTGTACCATGTCCTGGTCAGAGAAGCAAACCCTGGGGCAAGAAGAGCACAAGCAAACCAGTTACTGGTTCTGTGGGCCACAGCATCGCCTGCTGACCTGGCCACACAGTCAGAGGTTTGGCTTATGCTCAAAAATGTATTTCTGTTCTTTGAAAACATTAACATTTTTGGGGGAAAGTAGCCTTGTAACAGACATAAATTATGTTTATGTAAAAAAAGCCTCTAAGGAGTAGGTAAGGAAAACTTCACCACATGCACCACAGCACGCTTCTAGTGCATTGTTCTGATGCAAGGGGCTGTGAGGGACAAAAGAGAGCAGCTGGCGTTTCTGATGTGCACTCTGCAAACCCGTGTCCTGGAGAATATGCAAAAGCCTATCTCTGAGTGTCAGTTTCCTCATTCTTTTTTCTAATGTTTTTAATTGATGGTTTCAAAAATCAGACACAGACAGAGGGGTACTTTTTGCTCAGCCTTCACTTTAATTAAAATGACTGTTCTGAGGGGTTTTTTAACCTCCTGGATGCAAGACAGTTGTTATTACTTTAAAAAGCAATTATGCTCTGATTCATTTTTGCAATGAAGCACCCGCAGCTGCTTAAACATCACAGTGAGGCAGGCACATCCCTGGGTGCTTGGCCGGATTAGAATCCAGATGCTGCAAAAAAAGTAATAAAGGCCTGTTTGGCAAAACATGACACGACATCAGGGTAGGCTGACTAATTAAAAACTAGCTCACAAAAGTTAAAATTCTATGGATTCCAAAGGGAGACTCTGCTCAGATTTCTCTGGGTGAGGGATAAAAAAGCCCAGAAACCCCAGCGGTGTCCCTAGGCAGAGAGGTGGTTTTGCAGGCATCTCCTGCGCCTTTGCGATGCAGAGGTTGTGCGCTCTCAGCTGCTCTGTCCCTCACCGTGTCCCTCTGCCGCAGCTTGCTCCTGCCACCCCCTGGGATCGGCCGTGCTCCCCCTGGGCCCGCACACCTTCTGTGACCCCAGCAGCGGGGACTGCCCCTGCAAGCCCGGCGTGGCTGGGCCCCGCTGTGACCACTGCCTCCCCGGCTACTGGGGCTTCGGTGCCTACGGCTGCCGCCCCTGCGACTGCGCCCGCAGCTGCGACCCCCACACCGGTGACTGCCACAGCAGCAGGTGAGTTGGGGGTCTCACCATACCTCACCACACCTCCGTGATCTCAGTGCCAGGGAAGGCTCTGTTTACATGTGGCAAGCAGGCTGAAAAGTATCCATTGTGTGAAATCCTTGGGGTTTGGTATGGGTAAGGAGTGGGGATAGAGTGGGAGCTGAGGCTGTAGCTTCCTTGGGTACCTGGCACACCATGGCAGGGCACCAGTGATGCTGGAATTTTTGCTCTCAGTGCTGGTGCTAATGTATCGAGTGTTTTCCATAACCTTCACAGTTTTTTCCTCTCCACAAGCAAATGTGGGCCTCAGGGACATCTGAGTGAGAGAAGACAAAAGGCTTAATTTTGCTGTTGTAACTCAGCTTATGTTGACTGTGGCTTGGAGTCAAGCTCTGACTTTTAGAAAACAGCACATTTTAATAATACCCCACTCTCCAAATCTGACATGTTGCTTTTTTTACCAAACTAAAGATATTTGTGGTATATTAATCCCTATAATGTATTTTAAACCCAAAATGGATCCATGATCCTCTCTGACAACACTCAACCCATTCACCTTCCAAAACTGCCTCTTGCATTTACCATCATCAAGACAGTCACATTGTGTCTGGAGAATGGGCTGCTAGTGGCCCTCCTTTCCACTGGCTCCTGGAGGAAGGCTAATCATCTTCCTTTCCCCTCAACAGCTCAGATGTGACCTGGCACAATGAAGCACCTCCTTTCCAGGCAGTGCTCAATGACAGCGAGCCCACCTGGGGCTGGGAGGATGAGCAGGGCTTCTCAGCACTCCGGCACTCTGGTAGGACTGCAGCTTTGCACGTGTTTCCCCTGCCCAATCCATCCCACCAGCAGCCACCTCAGACCTCGTTTTCTGCACTGACTTGTAGTTAGCAGTTGCAGGGGGGAAGGAACATTCCCCCACTAACATGTGGAGGAATGTCCTTGTGACAACCTCCTTCCCCTCCAAGAGCCAGAGGAGCCTTATGGCTCATCCCATCAATGCAAGGTTGTGCAAACCCATTAGGCAGATGCTCCATGCAACTGGGAACACCTGTACCCAGCATTTAGGTGTTGTAAGGCAAGAATTTGCAGTTCCAGCTCTGAATTTCAAGGCTGAATGCCCTCACATTTTACTTGACCATCATGTTTTAAAGGTATCCTTTTACTCACTAAAACTCAACAAACCAGCAACTTTATTTAAAGGGTGGGGTTTGCCACTTCAGTGGCAGGCAATTAAGGGATTTCTAACTCAGAATTTATTTCCCCGATACCCACAACGGTTTTGGCATCACTTGCAGCTTATGGTGCCATTTGAGATGGTCTAGCATGCAGCTGGAGAAGTCATTTCCCTCCTGTGTTCCCAGGCTGTGGGAGGTGGGTGCTACATGAAGGCTGGTGCAAGGCAGGCTGGCCCCGTGGGGCAGCATCAAGCTGTCCTCCCTTGTGGCTGCTGCATGCAAGCAGGCAAGCGTCATTTCCTCCATTTTCAGAGAGCGGCTTGATAACATCTTGAAGATACAATAATTGAGTTAATTGAGGGGAAAGCTCCATCATTTGTCTAGGAGATTTCATTTTAAACGTAAATAAGTCTATCATGTTATTCTTTGTTCTAAGATCACGGAAGTCATTAATCTGCCTTAACCTCTGCAACGTTTCCTTTTAAAATTTTGTCTGGTACATTACGGTGTGGAAAATACCACAGGGAAAGATACGCATGTTATTTGCATCCCAAGGCAAAATAATAAGGCCTTTGTTTTCCTTCTCTTCTTATTGTAAACAAGGAGTAATTGCCCTTGGACTAAGAGTCTGTGTTCGCTCTCAGTCTGAAAACAGTTGCAAATTCCTTTTTTTTTGCAGGAGGCTTGTGGACCATTTGAAAAACCTCTGGCAGTTCCCAGTCTCTGCCTGCAAATGCTCCTGTCTTTCGAGCACAATTCACAGCCATTTGCTTCCTTCTTTTTCCCCAGGTAAATGCGAATGTAAAGAGCAAGTTTTAGGGGATCCCAAGGTCTTCTGTGGGATGAAGTACACCTATGGTGAGTTGTGGGTGAGGGGGCTGTAAAGGGAGGTGCTGCAAGTCAGTGCAAAAGTGTGTGTAAAGCATGAGAAGTGCTGTGTGTGCACCACTCCATCCTGGCAAACCCACAGGATACTCTGTCTAAAGGCAGATCATCAACCAACCTGTATAGCTATCATGATTCCAGGTCAAGGTGGGTGGAGCATCTTGTTCTGTTACCCCTCTGTCTTGCTATCAAGCAAAACACCCTTGTACAAAACTCATGGGAGGACAAGAGCTGGAAGTGTCCCTGGGAGTATGTCTAGGTCCAAGACAGACTATAAACCACTCTCACCAAAAATGGGTCACTGAAACGCTGTCTGTAGACAAGGTGCCCTAATCGGAATCTAGAACTGGCTGTATCTGAGTGATCTGAGACTGAAAGTAAGGAGGGACCATGATCACCACTCCATGGATAAAATAATTCCAGCAGCTACTGGGAACCTTCCCCTGTCAACAAAGTTCAGCTGTTGCAATGGGATGATGTATGTGTCTACGTGTCTCTTAGATTTAAATGAATGAGAAGAGGCACTTTGTTTCAAGTTGTCACAAGACTTCCCTGGTGTATGCCAATGAACTGCCGTCTTCATACTGTGGCAGAGCAAGGAATGCTCTGTGCAGCACTCCCTTCCCTTGCAAGGAATCTCTTGCAGGGGTCTCTTGCACCTGTTTCATCTCACACTGAAGTTGAAAATGCACAGAGAGATAGCCCATACCTCTGCAGGCTTTAGAGCAGCCCACAAAGTGGAGTTCAAGGGGCTGGCAGTTGTTGAAATGTATCCCTGGCTTAGTGATATTAGGAAAAAATTTGATTCTGCTCTGTTTTGCTTTCCAGCCACAATAGTAACTGTGTTTAATCTTGCAAAAGATAAGAAACTGAAAGGAAAAAAAAAAGTCACAAAACCTTCAAGTTCATAAATCTTATCTAAAGTGCACTCAGGCTTCCCCCCCTTTCATCAGTCAACATGTGAAGGTGTCAGCTAAACTAGAGAGACAGATGAATTAGGGGGCTCATCATGAGCTCCAGGAGGCCACACTGTGAGAGGCTGCCCTGAGCTTCCCAAAGTGCGTTCTGTATAAAGCACCACCATATGGGGATACCAGTACAGGTGGGGTGGAGGAGCTGAGCCCTGAACCTCCACCATGCAGGGGCTCAGCAGTGGAATGCCAGGTGGTAGAAATGTGCCTGTGGGTATGGTGAGCTCAAAGTACTCCCTGAATTGCCCCAGTTCCCACCAATGTCTCACTCTTCTCCACTGAATTTGGGTTTGGCAGTTCTGCAAAGCAGCAGGACTGCCACGAGGGTGGGATGAGGCTGAGGCCAGCAAAGCCTCCAGGGCCATCCCTAAATCAAATTGATTTCCAAAAGTGCTAAGGAACACAAAGGGTTTGCTGAGCTCTGGGGGAAAATGGAACCTCATGCCCTCATGGCAGTTCCAGGGACCATGGCCAAAACAACTGACAGCATTTCTGCCCATGGATGTGGGGATGTATGTGCCTGCTCTGATCCTGGGCTCCCCAGCAAGGAGCACTGGGCTAACTCCACTTTGGCAAAGCAACTGTCCTCGCTGCTTCATCCAGACACCAGCACTAGACCAGGGGAAAAAAGAGAGCCCTGTAAATAGTCTGTATATTCCTGGTTTTGAACTCCTGTATTCCCAGTGATCAAGACGAAGATCTTATCAGCTCATGACAAAGGCTCCCATGCAGAAGTCAGTGTGAAGATCAAGAAAGTCTTGAAATCTACAAAGCTGAAGATCCTCCGGGGCAAGAGGACACTCTACCCTGAATCCTGGACTAACAGAGGCTGTACTTGTCCCATCCTCAATCCTGGTAAGTTTGAGTCCCTGAACAGTATATCCCCACCACATATACATAGATTTCCTGCCTGCCCCTCTGTCCCCTCATACCAGTGAGCTGAGATTGCAGCCCAGTGCTGATTAGAAATTATTGGCTGTTACACCACTTGGATTCTAACAACAATCTCCATCAAATTGAAATTTCACAGAGAAAAACTTGGTTCATCCTATGGACTGTGAAACATACAGTTCACTTTATGTAGCATAGCAACAGGCTTTCAGTTTTACCAGTCTCTGTTCCCAGAGGAAGGGAGGTGCACATCACGCCACAATTGCATGATATATCTTTCAAAACTAAAGCTAATTTGAATCCATAAAAACACATTTAAATCTAATTTGAATTGTGATAGTGCACTAAAGTTCTAATCTAAACTCAAGGGAAGATTTCTCTTTGTAAGTAACACAACTTTACATCTTCAATATTTGGAAGAAATTTTCATATGCAGTGAGGAGAGAGCTCCACGGTTTCTTCCCATCTTCTTTCACTGAAATGAAATATAACCAGTGGTGGCTAAACTGGGCATGCAGTCTCCAGTATGGACAAGGACATGCAGATTCAGGGGTTTCTTCCACAGAGCAAAACTGAGCTCCAGCTGACACAGCTCTCTTTAGTACTCCAAGATAAATGAGCAGCTACCAGCTTATTCAGATAAAGAGCTTTCTTTCCATAAGGTGTGTACACCTCTGGGAAATTGGCAATGGAAGCATTGATGTAGGTGCTGAGAGGTCCCTTTCATGTGCAGCACTAGGAACGAGGGGGTACAGGGCTGTCTGTGAGGCTGGGTCCTGCAGAAAGGTTATTCACTGATGAGGTGTTTGCAGTCTTCTTTCATGGCCACAGGAGTGACTGTCTGGTTTCCAAGGCAAGCACAGCTGTAGCTAGGAAGTCTTGTCAGGTGCAAAGGTCAGATGAACCAGCAGCATTAGGCAGGGCTCTGCTGTTTAAGTGCAGTAAGACTTTGGATATTGCTGGAACACCATAAATCACTAATCAAATAGCTATAGCTGTTTTATTTTTCCATATGCAATGAAAACACAATCAAGAAAGCCCAGATGCAGCTGCCTTAATATGAACCTGAAGGAATGCAATGGAAGCTGTCCAAAACTCAGCCTGCAGGGTAGCCTCACACCTGAGACCCAGCTTTGCCACTCGACTAACATCAGAGGAGCTTCACTGATTTTCCCCAACTGATGAAAAGACAGCATTAATCACAGAACCAATGGAGGTCTCTTAGACAACAGCAGAAAGGTGGAGATGCAACTGTCTTTAGTTACAGTCCAGGTGTCTGACACATCAGGTGTTACTCCCTTGTTACTTCCTTGCCAGCTCTCATGATTAATGCTGTGAAACTTGGTATTGTTTTGAAATGCAGCTGCTGGTCCCATAAATTAGTCTCAGCCTTCATGTTGAAGAGAAGTCATGAAGTTTGTTGCTAATAGGAAACTTGAAAACATCCATTGAGTGAATTTCTGAGATTCAATAATGTCAAAGAGGGAAAAAAGGATCCCAGAATTTTTTTTAATTCCTTATTTTCTTTAGCTACCACGTTCACTTCTGAGTGGCTTGCAATACAATATTAGTAGATTCAACCCTCTGTGACAGTAAGAGCTTATGGCCTACAGGTGAATAAACCATAACCAGATGGATGAAAAGGCAAGCTGACATAAAACAATTTTCTGACATACAGCTATAATGAAAATCACATCTTCAAAAACCTAGAGGAGATCAAAGATAAACATAAAAGTAAGGCAGATGTGTTTTTATACTATTTTACAGAACTAAAGGGATACCAAAAGTAGAGTAGGCTCTTGAAGATTCTGACAAGAAAAAAAAACTCCAAGCATTTATCAAATCTCTGTGGGCTATTTTCAGATGAAAAAACATGCTTAAGTTCCTACAAGGGGAACCCTTTCACCACCCTTGCACACCTTCTGCTCCACACACGCACAGAGGCAGATTCTGCTTCTGGGGGGGACACTGAGCTGAAAGACTTAAACCTTTTTTTCAAGGTAAGAGGAACCCATCCCTTCCCCAGCTCTGCCAAGCACAGTCACAGAGAGGCAGAGAGCAGCCTGCCAGGGCAAACTGCACAGCCTCAAGTCCTGGCTTGTGGCATCTCAGTCATTTGACTCATTTTAATTTTACAGTTCTGTAGCTTCAGGCTGAAAATCTAGAAAGTCCTACACAGTCAGCAACCACGGCAATATTTGCTTGCTCTCTGAGTGTGCATACCACATTTCTAATCCAGGAACCCTTGAAAAGTGATGCTTGTAACAATAAGACTGACTTGGCCAAAATGAATGCCTTGTGAAGGACAATGCTGCCACACACATATGCTGTGTGAAGAAGAATTGGCAGAAGAGAGGATGTGCATGCCGAAAAAACTCAGATAAAGTAGAAAGCGAATTGTATTGCTTGACCTCTGACTTGGGAGGTACCCTCCCTTTATTCTGGGCTGCAAAATGAAAACCCAAGACAGCACAAACTGCAGCCAGGATGGAGCAGGATGACTGAGAGCACCGGGGAAGGCCCATCTCCCATGGCTGGTTTGCACCAGCACATTGTGCTCCCCTGACTGGTGCAAGAAGGAGTGGGTACAGGAGGAGTCCAATGCTGGCTATATCCTAAATGTGCTGCAGTGGGATGCTGACTCTGTCAGGGAGCTCCTCCTGCCATGAAAGGGATTATCCTCCTTATTATCCCCATTTATGGCACATTTGTGGCCCATTTAGGCTCTTTGGATCTGTGGCAGTGTTTCTTTAGCTAATCCAAGCCAAAGGCTTTGCTCTATCTCTCTGTTTATCAGTAGTTACCCAGTTCCAAGCACTCTTTTGAGTTGTGTCCTGAAAGTCAAGCACAGACCTGGATGCCTGAGGAAAGACCTGCAGCAGGGCACTACAGGGACACACTCCAGACCTTCTTGTCAGACCCTGCTGTCATGTCTCCAAAACATCTGGCAGAGGCAGAAATTAGCAGGTTTTTTCAGTGTGACAGCCACTCCTTCAGGCTCTTCTAGGGTACTGGTGCCAGCACATTTAGTGTTGCCTCTCACTGGGGTCTGGCATGCCTTTTCCTCCAAGGGGCCGCTGGCCACTCCAAGCAAGATACCAAGCACTGGACTATCCTGCACTGTTCCATTCCTTGAATTTGCTGAATTGATTTCCAGGCCCAGATTTATTCAAGGAGAAGTGAGGCAAATGGCTGCCAAATGAAGGTAATAGCAATTCCCAGAAAAGGTATAAGAACTTGCAGTGCTGCCCCCAGAGTTCAGCTTTCATTTATATTTAGAAACTAACACAATCACGTTTTGGGTGCTGCATCTCACTGACAGGTAGCCACAGGGCTCGTTTTGCCATAGATACAGATGAAGCTATAGATATACAGATATATGTGAGGGTCAATATATATAAATATTTCTTTGTGTAAGTGCTTTTTTACATGGGACTAGATATCCAGGCTGACTTTGCAGCTCAATAGGCCTCTTAAGCATGGTACTGTGCAGTCCCTGACCGCTTTGCTGGTTTGCAGGCTTGGAGTATCTTGTGGCAGGACACGAGGACGTCCGAATGGGCAGACTCATTGTCAACATGAAAAGTTTTGTCCATCAGTGGAAGTCGGCTCTTGGAAGAAAGGTCTTGGAGATTTTGAAAAGAGACTGCAACTAGTGCTGTGCAACTGCCTAGGGCATTTCTTTATGCACAAAACGCAACAGCCTCCACAGAGCAAAGACATCCAGCATGAAAACTGGAATGTAAGAAAATAGTGCCAACACACATGTAGTGAGGCATTCAGAGTTGTAGGCACTGTCTAATTTAACTCTTTCTGGCCAATGTTCTTTCACTTGCCTATAGCTTCTTTGTCAGGGCCTCACCCTGAGCCCTGCTTATCGTAATGTTGAGGGAAACACAAGGAAAGGTGGTGGATGCTTGTCTCACTCCAGTGCAATGTTGGAGCAACTCCCATGAAGCCACTGCTCACCCAAGACTAAATTGCCATCCTAGAAGAGCTACTGCTGAGAAGCAAAACACTGCCAGTACTACTAGTGTGGACCCTGAGTGACTTCCAGGGGCTCCCAGAGGATGCTGTGGGGAAGGCAGTGGCCACAGAAGTGGGTAGGTGCTGGCACCAGCGTGGCAGTGAGAACCACTCTTTAGAAACAACCCCTTGCAGGTTAGGACCTGGTACCCGTCAAAGAGAATTGGGTGCCACTTGCTTGTAACCTGTTTGCCCTGCTGAAGGTTTCAGGGGCTAGATTCTCTGCTGATGCTGTTGAGGAGAGAGCTGCTGGAGTGAATTGAATCCCTCTGCCTTGGCACAGGGGGGATGCAGGGCAGAGGCCAGCTCTCCGCCCACTGCTTGGCTGCAGAGAAGAGCCAGCTGCAGAGGGTGCAGCGTCTCTGAGCTTTTGTCCTTGAAGTGTTAAAAAATGAACCTAGCCCTAGTGTAAATATTTCATTGTATAAAGCACTTTACTACCTGCCACTTCACGGTGCGGGAAGTCTAATTGTGTTGGGGAAAGAAGAATTTGAAGGTGGCACGTGAAAAAAACTCCCCGAAACAGGAGCACTCCCGAAGACCCCCCGCAGTTGGACAGCGTTAACAGTATAAAGGGAATGGCCAGCCTGCCACTGGCCACTCAGAATATCTGAGGATGCAATCTGAAAGATAGAGTATTTGCACTGAAGTCCCAGCTTCAGACCAGCACTTGGACCCCGTGGGCAGGACTCCAGCAAGACTTTGCAAACAGAGCGAGGAAAAGAGACTTTGAGATAAAAATGCAATTTGCCAGAGGAGAAAAACTCTGACTGCAAGAAAAGGAGTGGATGCAGAGAATGGAAAGGACTTGCATTCACATATCACAACCCAGCGATTCATGGTGGGCCTGGAGTTTATTTTATTTTTATGTTAGTATTTAAAACTGAACATTTTATTTGTTTTCTTCTTTGTTATTGTTTGCAATATATACAGTCATTATACTTCCTCATTAACACCAGTATGAAATATAGCACAGTTTACTGCAGTTTTCAGCACTAAAATATATCTTTTCTGTAATGCATCTTTAAACCACATTTCATAGAGTGTATTTTGTTCATGAGTGTGAGGGGAAAGAAGACATACAACGCCAGAAAAGTCACTGGTCTATCAATTCACTTTACGTATGTATTTTTTCTTTCAAGGTCCTGTGGACTCACAAAAAAAAAAGATACTATTTTGGTAATTTGTTTTTGTATCTCATATATGTAATAAATATAATATGATTTCAACATCTTCTTCTCCTGTTACTGTTGCTGCCAATGGCAGCAGGGTCTTCATGCCTGCACTAAAGAGCACAAGCAAAGATTGCACTGGGTGAGGAGAAGCTGCCATGGGGGATATTTTCCTCTCTGGTTGGGAGATAAAATGCAACACATGGTAGAAAGAGGGGTAGCATTGTTGGCTCACAAAAATCCCACCTCACCTCTAGTTTTGGGAAGTTTATAAGCTCTTCTTATAAGAAGGGGAACTGTACCTAAATATTTTCAAAGCTGACCAGATCCTTGCCTCCACACAGGCTTGAAGGCTGAGCTGCAGAGCAGGTACGTATAAGAAGCAAGAAATAAGGTTTGTTCCCTACATTTCAAGCTACTAAGAGGAAACAAAAAGCTGTGGGAAACAAATGCTGTGGCAAAAGGTCTACAAAAACACTGCAGAGTGAAGTCAAGCATTAGAAATTAGTGGCCAGGGGGTCAAGACATAATCCACAGTGTGGGCAGCAGCTCCCTGGGTGGGTGGTTAATCAGTGACTACGGCAGCACCCATCTCCCTGGTGGAGGAGAGTGAAGGGACAGGCTCTCCTATGAGGCCCTCAGTGACCAAGAGCCTCCAATAGCTCTGTTTTGATTTGAAACTGTGTGTTTACCTGCTTGACATATTTTTACCTTCATTCTATTTTAATGACACTAAAAATACATTGGCAATGGCTAGTTGATTCATGTGACCTTGTGGAAGCTGGAGGGTGTGATCCCACTGTCCCAGCCAGCTTGAGCACTGTAGGAAACCAGGATGCCTTTGTCGGCAGTGCTGCTTATGCATCTTGTCTGACTCCTGTCCTAGCCTTGGAGCAGGGCACTGATGGTTTTATGGAGGAAGAGGGTTAACTTCTGTGGGGAAAATCTGCCCATGAGAAACTCCTGTCAGGGGATTTTGGCTGGAAGAAGTGTCCCATTACCAGGAGCAGGTGAGCTGGATATCAAAGAATCATAGAATCGGTTGGGTTGGAAAAGACCTCTGATGTCATTGAATTCAAGCTTTGACCAATCACCAGCTGATCAGCTAGACCATGGCTCTAAGTGCCATGTCCACATGTTTCTTGAGTACCTCCAGGGATGCTGACTCCACCAGCTCCCTGGGCAGTCCATTACAGTGTTTAATATCCTTTCTGTGAAGTAATTCGTCCTGATGTCCAACCTGAATCTCCCCTGGCACAGCTTGAGGCTATGTCCTCCTGTCTTGTCTTGTCTCCTTTCAGGTGGCTGTAGAGAGAGAGGTCTCCTCTCATCTTCCTTCTCTTCAGGCTGAACAGTCAAGCTCCCTTAGCCATTCCTCACAGGAATTACCCTCCAGACCTTTGCTATCCCTCTATTCATATGAGATCACAAGACGGCCAGCCAGGCCCTCCTTAGCAGGAAAAGCTGCTTTGGACACTAAGTCTTTGCAGCTCAGTGAGTTAATGGAAGCAGCCTGCCTGGTTTATCTGTTTACTCCCCTCTGTTATGTGTATGAGAAGAGGATGTCTGGCTCTGCCCACTTGAAGAGCAGATACATTGCTTGATGATTCCAGGAGCAGCAATGCCTTGACCAATCCTTCTGTGTGACAAAAATCAGGGGCAGGAAAACCAACCCAGTCATAATCAAAGTTAGGGGTCTTTTCTTCCAGAATTGCCCCACTGATACAGGCAAAGCCGGCAGCTGAGGCCAGGCTGCCCTTTCTGGATCATGCTGCTCCTGTCAAGAGATGAGTGCTGGATTTTCAGGAACCAAAGATGGGAATTGCCACAGTTATCCCTAGAGGTGTCCTTATGCCTTACCTGCACCAAAAGAACAACTACTTCCCTGCTGCTGAAGGAAGCATGGTGGAGCCTTCCTTTCTCCAAGGCTGGACGCCAGATGTAAGCAGTGGCCAGGGATCAGTGATAGGGGCTGGGGCTGCCTGCCAGAGCCCCTGTGCTCCTGCAGCACTGCAGGATTGAGTCATGTTGGTAACCTGTGCTCAGATGGAGGAGGTAAGGCAGGTGTGTTGGAACCAGCTGCCACCACAACACCGACCCTGGCTATGAGGGCAGTACAGCCCCTCCAGCACAGCAGCATCCAAACCTGTGTTCCTCCAAGGCACTCACAGGACACCTCTTTCACTCCTTCTGGTGGACATGAGCACTCCACTCTCTGGCTCATGAACTCTCAGCAGATGCTTTGGCACAGAGAAGGGAACACCTGGCTCCAACTGGATTTCAGTGCCTCCTTGCACTCTCCAAGGCAAATCTTGTGCCATAAGTATTGTCAGGAACAGGCACTAAGCCGCTGTGGCTTTCTCCACTGTCCTCTGCCACCACTGCTACCTGTAGAAGAAAGCAGAATAAACCACACAGATCTGTCCATTAGTTCTCACTGACATGAAGCTGGGTTCTTAGAGGAGGCTGTACTCAGAGACATGCCCCATCCTTCCTCAGAGAAGTGGCCTTACACCAGTGCCTGGAAGCAGGGTGAGACTCCCCAGCTGTGCAGGACCTTGTGATGGGAGCCTCTGCCCAGCCCATTCATTAGGAAGCAGGAGGTGGTTAGGGTGAAACATCTGTTTTTATTCTGTTAAAGACCATTTTTCTCTTTGGATCACCTCAACAGAGGTGATGCAAAAAGCCTACAGCTCTGAGTGCCAGGAGGGTCAGCAGAGAAGGCACCTGCAGGCCCAGCCACATCCATCCCTGCAGCAGCAACTGGCCAGGGATCTCCAGCTGCATGCCCACCTCTCCTAGGGAGTGCTGCTGATGGGAGCTTCCTCATCCCAGACCTAGCCTTGTTGGGCTACAGAAGTGCTGTGCCCTCCTGCCCTGGTGAGAGGCTGCAGAGGACTCAGGGCTGTGCTGCCTGCATGTGCACGGGGCCTGTCCAGTCAGCGATTGCTCGCCTCTGAGGAATGCAATCTTCCAGTTACAGTGGAAAATTACAGGCATGTTTAATATAGTTGCTCCAGCAGGCTAAATCTTCTGGGATATGACCGTGTTGCTGAAAATGACTGAACATCTGGGACTACAGGCCTGCCTAAATGGAAATCTGGGCTGGTATGGGTAAACATAACAATTCAGGAACAAATAGCTGCTGTGTATTTTTTTTTCTTAATCTTTATTTTTAGTTATCGTATTGACTTCATATCAACACAGGATAGAATAAACATCTCAAAAATGTCCGGTGGCTGCTGCCTCAGCATCCACAGCAGCTCTGTCTCTGATAAGGCTGGAGAGGATCAGCTGTCTGTGGGCCTTCTGGGCTGATGTGTTCATTTTTTGATGATGGTGTTTCCAAAGCATGCTCTTGCCAAGGGGTCAGAGCTTCTTGCTCCTCTATTCCCACAGTTCAGCACAGAAACTTCACTAATGCCTTGTATTGCTCCAAGGGAAGGCAGTGATGCCTCAGCAAGGCTCAAATGCTGGGAAATACACTATATATGGGAAACTTGTAAGCATATTGAAAATGTTAGCATGGCCAAGAGGCCAGTGTGTTACAGCAGGCATTAGGAGTGCCATTCTCTGTGTCTAGCTCATCTCCTCACTTCTCCATCACTTTTAGGGGTCCTTTGGAACAAAAGTAATGCTGGGTTGCTTGAACATGTGATGTATCACTGGTGTGATGCACTCACAGGTACACTTAAACCCAACCGAGTCCTGTAGCCCAGAAAAATGTCATCATGCTCAAGCTTTGTTTCAATGCCATATGCAGTTCTGGGTATCTCCAAGTACTACCTGGACGCTTTCTGGGCTGTAGAAGATACATAAAAACAGTTTGCCAGGCTGCTGAAAGGTCTAGGGGGATTGTAAGCATGGATGAAGGTGTGTATGTGCATCCCCATGCTCATTTCTTCATTTCCCAGAGGATACTTTCCCTGCCCATGTCTCTGAGCTCCCCCTGACCAAGCAGGTTGCTCACACTGATGTCATTTCTTTCTTTGACCTCTTGTCTCATACTTACACAGAGAAATTAAATACAGTTATTTAGCACAGAACATGGCTTTTAAGCCATCTGGAAATGAGGGCTGGCAAAAGGCCCTCAGATCTGTATAAAAATTGCTGAGAAGAATAAAGTTGTTTCCTAAAGCAAACATTAATGAAATTTCCCTGAACTGACTTGCTGTGCACATGGATATGCACCCCTTCTAGCAGGTGGAAAATGCAGCCCAGCTCCAGGCTCAGAGCACATGCCAAGGTACATAAACAGGTGAAAAAATATCAAAACCAAACAACCATCCATTAGGCTGGCATTAACCTGGAAGAAAGGGTACTCCTCACTGCATTTCCTGTGGCAAATTCACACACAATCTCTCCCTGGATTAGTAGAAGATACTTCTCACATTATTACTTCAAGGTGTATATGTTTAAAAAATATGTTTGCTCTCTGTCTCTGCTGTTCATCAGAGCTTTCCTTCATTTGCATCAGGTGCAACTTGCATCTGGACCTCAAGCATTTGTGAAGCCTCTGTGTGGTCAAATCTGCTGCATAATCTCTGCTTGGGCTTTATCTGAGTAACACCTGTAGGAGATCAGAAAACATTATTTCAGATACACAAACAAGAAGAGATTCTCCTCATCTAGTGTGAGGTGCTGGTGGCACAGGGTGGTCAGGACAGGATCCCGTGATCACCCCAGGATTGCAGAAGAGACCCAGGACCACCCCGAGAGGTCATTACAGCTGCAAGGGCAGCCCTGCTGGGGCAGGAAGATGCACAGGTACTTGTGTAGCTTGAGGAGCATCAACCAGATGTTCTTGGCATAGAAGCAGGGGATTAAACTAACGCTTAAGGGAAGTTAAATAGAACAGAGGTCCAAGCAGGGACACCGTCACCTCTGCAGCTGTGGGCTGTGACAAAGGCCACCAGCCACAGGAGAGAAGGAAGCCTCAGCATTTGCCTCTTTCTAGGCATGGCTGCCTGGGCCTGATCAGCCTCTTTCCCTAGAGAGCTACAAGAAGAGGCCATTCCTTGATCTGCAGAGCAGGTCCTCGAGGAGGTCCTCAGAGCTGCTGGTGTGGCTGGAGCAGGGAGACCGATTCAAGGGAGTCTGAACCAGGTCACGGCAACACATGCAGCCTGCAGTTGCCTAAGGAGGTTGAAAATGCTCATGTGGAGCTGTGTGTGCAAAATAAACGTGCCCAGAGCCAGTCTGCAACGCAAACATCCCCGGCCTGTGCCATCAAACACCTCTAACACGGACATTTTGGGAGGGATGCTGCCCCTGGGCAGCCCCCAGCCAGGGGGTCAGGAGGGGATGAAGTGGTGCAGGGCTGTGCCAGGAGCCAAGATGACAGCTCTCGGTACAGATTCCCACCTGCCAGAGCCCGGCGAAGCTGCAGAAATCCGTGTCATTTATCCGCATGCCTGTACCTCCGCAGAAGCAGCACATCCTGCCTGCCCCGTGACTTGGCCCTGGCCGCGGCCAACATCTACAAAGGCAGGAGGAAAAAAACAACAACAAGAAAACAGAAGCCAAGTTACGCAGCAGAGGGGGAATAAAAATATTTCTCTGGTGGCGGCGGGTGACCGGCAGAAACCCCGAAAGGCACTGTAAATAGAATGCACCGCGGCGCGGACAAACAGCGCGGGCCCGGCGCTGCTCGGAGCGGCCCCGGCGGCAGCGCTCCAGGGAGCGGGGACGGCGGCGGTGCCCGTGGGACGGGCCGGCACTCCCAGTCCTGCTCGGGGACATAAACAGGACGCCCCACCTCTGGCTGATACCGATCAGCTGGACAAGGCAGAAGAGGGAAGAGGCCGGGGCCCCGCCGCGCCCCGGTCACCTCTGAAATGACAAAGCATTATTGCAAATGACAAAAGGCAAGCAGCGCTGCAAAGAGCTTCCACAGAGACGGGCAAGAGGAGGAGAGCATCCCTGGTGCTTCTGCTGCAGACCGCAGCGGGGTCTGCTCCCTTGCCTGTGCTCCGTGCTGGTGACCATCCAACACATTAAAGGCAGTAACGACGGAATTCTTCTGAGCAAAAAGCACTTATAATTGGATAATGGCCACTGAGCATCAGTAGGTGGGTTGCCTAAAGCCTGAAGAAAACCATGAGAATTTTCTTTCCACCCACAGCACTATTATGAAGCTGACAAGGTCCTGCTCTCTGCAATTCCCATTAATTTTACTGCCTGACCTTCAAGATTTATGACAGCTTTGTCTAGCATTCATGGGGCAGACAGGTATTGTTACAAGCCAACATAACCCAGGTAGCAGCCACGGGTTGTTCTCCACAAATGACTGCACTCCAGTCAGCTTTGGAAAACTCCCCGCTTTTGTACAGGGGAATACTACATAAATGAGAATCACTTTAAATTCCAGTCTCCCTTTCCACCCTCAGGGAAACACAACACATGCCAGAGAACAGAAATCACTGCTTATCCCGTATTCAAACAGCAGGCAAGCTTAAATCCTCAGAAATCCTTGAATACCCAGCAGATGATGACATACACTGAGACCATACCATACCTGTCATTTAAACCCTCTGTGACTTGAAAAAATCAAATACACTGCAGTTATACTAGCCAGGGGCAAAGGAGGAGTGACTAGCTGGCATCCTCATTCTTTTCCTTCCAGGACTTTGATTTCTCTAGCAGAGTCTTTTTTTATCCTCTATGTAACCACCAAAATAGAGAGAAATCAAAAAGAACTAAAATAGCAACAGTACAAGAAAAAAAACACCATCAGGAGTTCCTGTTCACAAGGCTATCCTGGCATTCATCTGGGGCTGTTGACATATTTAATAATCATCCAGTCTCTGCCAGCTGGATGCCAGCTTCAAACTTGAGCCCACAACTGTGATAACTTCTTGCTTCATGTTACAATTCATGCACAGACATTTCTCCTGCAGTGTGTTAGCAGCACAGCTTATTCTGAGGAACAGCTTATCTGAAGGCATCCTGAAAAATAGACGTACATGGGTAATCTCCAAGTTTCCCTCACCTGGGGAAGCAAGGATTTTGCTTCCATGTTATGTTAAGGAAGGTTTTAGGGTTTTTTTCTGAGTGAATTTTAGCAAAGAAAGCCTATAGTTTTGCTGGCAAAAGAATATGAGTGTTACCATAATTTTAGTAAAATTTCTGTAATGTTATGAATGTTTCTTCATTCAAATGAAGAAACATTTTAATTTTAATTATCTGTAATCCATGGAGATACGTGTCTTCCCAATTCCCCCTCTCAAGCTGGTGCAGAATTGCACTCTGTTGATGGATGCTGGTTTTGGGTTATACTAAGTGCTGTCCAAAGAAGTTTTCTCCCAAAAGACTGCAGTGTCTGAGGGCTTCTGGGAAACTAGAGTTTGGGTGAAAAGTGTTGTCCTCTGTCTTCTTTTTGTTTTATTTCCCTGGCATTACTTGGGAGCAGCGTGGAGCTGGGCCTTCATGGCTACCAGTGTGCTCACATGGTAAGACCACCACACCTCCCACTCTCCACAGTCCTGACAGAGGCTTTGCAGCCCATGCCCTCTACCAGCAGGCCCCTGTCAAGCAGCAGATACCCCAGGGTGGAGGCAGAAGCCACTGTGTGGCTGCAGGAACCCCAGTCCTGGGAAACACGTGTTAGCTCACAGCCTGCTGGTGACAGCTTAGCTGCTGTGGAACAAGCCTGCTGAGAACCAGTAATACATGGCACTTCAAACTCTCTGCTTTGAACCCACCCACCTTCCCTTCCCTGGAAGTGCTCAGGGTTCAGGTTGGATGGCACTGTGAGCAACCTGGTGTAGTGGGAAGTGTCCCTGCTCATGGCAGCGGGGTTGCAATCAAATGCTCTTTAAGGTCCCTTCTAACTCCAAACCATTGTGATTCTGTTTTCCAGCACATGTGAAATCTGTCACAAAGCATAAAATGAGGCCTTGGAGCCCACCAAAGGCCACTTCTAATAGGCTTGGGGCAGGAGGAGATCCCTTGGTGATTGTGCAGAGCCAGTAAAGGTCACAGTCTGCAAACCAGAGGTGCTACAGACCTCACTAGCTGCAACCAAGTGGGTTTATCCCAATGACTCACAAGATGCTAAGTACCACTTCCACTGCAATTTTCTCCCTGCCACTCACTGATTAAACACTATTTTAATAATAAGTCATAAAGATTACTGACTCTTCCTTTCTCTTACCGTTAAGGAAACACTCAATTGGTCAATTATATTAAGCCTCACAAAACTAAAAAAAAATTAGATTCCTGTTAAGGGATCTACTGTTTTGCCCTTTATAAACTGAGAAACAACCTTCAGGTATCAGTTCCCAGCCAACACAACATTTGCATGTGTTATAATTAGATATTGGTTTTGTTGCTGCTCAAGGCTGCAGTTATGGTGTTTTCCATTGCAAACCCACTTGAGCTGTGGGACTTGGCCAAGGATTCTGACCTTTCCTCATCAATGAAATACAAGTTATTTTTGAGAGAGCTGGTGCCTCCGCATACTTTTTTCCCCTTCATGCTGCCATGCATCCATGATAACTATATTAAGCAGAGAAGGAAATAATAACAGTGACCTATTGTAGCATACACTGGGAAGGATTATTTTTTAAAAATGCAAATGGTACACAATAAAATCCATTTTGACTCTGTATCACATTGTGTGACAAGAGAGTGAACAAACAGAGATAAGCTACTGTTCTGAGCAAACAGACACAAAATAACACAGTTAATAAAACTTTTCCTTGACTTTGCCTCCCTCACATTCACAGCCTTGGAGCCCTCCAGTATCTTTAGCTGCTGATATGCTGGCTGCTGCACTCAGTGTGACAGTGAATTCCAGATCCCTGTGCCCTGCCTGTCCCTCCAACCCTTGCTGTCCTGGGAAGGTCCTTCCTGGCACTGGCTTCTGTCACATCCTTCATGCAGGAGCAGCACAGAGGGCCCTAGGGCTGCTTTCCTCCCACATTCACATTTTGGGGCATCCTTGTGTGGGCAGCAGCTGTGCTGGGAGAACATCCTTGCAAGCAGCAGGGGGTGCTGGCTGCCATGGTTCTTGGTGCAAGGGCAGTACTGGTACTGAGGGTGAGCACAGGGAGCTTCTCCAAACAAGTGACTGCACAGGGACAGAGACAGAAAAGGAGGAGAATTGACAATAATGTCCAAATGGAACTGAGATAGTTGCTGCAGGCAGAAATGTCTCCACTATGCATGAGTACTATGCATGGGCTCTGTAAGGTTCTCAGAAGAAAGCATCTAAAAATATCCTTTTGCAAAGAGAAATGGCAAACATTAGTTGGTGGCAAGGAAAAATCTGAACGAAAACATCAAGTATGGCAAAAAACCTGAAAGTGGGCAAAGGCAACCACTCAAAATTATAATAACCACCTCAAATAACCTATCAGGACCTGGTAGTCAAGGGCTTGAAAGAGCTGAATATCTGTAAGTCTTGTTTTCTTTTCCAATACAAATCATCCAGGCACATCACAAAACACTGAAAGCTTGCAGTTCATGTTTAATAAGCACTGCCATTGGCAGGTATGGTGTTGCATGTTGGGGAATCTCTGAGCAGCAGTCTCAGCACAGGTGCTCAAAGACTTACCTTTTTTTCAGCTATACCTCTTGGTTTAGTAAAAAATGTCACTCCATGATGAGTACTTTCTTTCACCTCTTCCCTTAGACCATCACAAGGACACAAGGCTGACTCAACAGTGCTCCAAACCCCAGCTCCCTAAAGGCAGAGATGTGCCTGGCCCCACTTGGGCCAGGGGCTGGCTCCTGCCCACAGCCAGCCAGGCGCCAGCTGGGAGCAATGTCCACATTGGGAATGGCTCTCGGCTGGCACCTCGCCGGCCCTGCTCCGGGCAGCCCAGGGCAGAGCTCCGTTCCTCGGGTTGATTGCTGCACCAAAGGTCTGCAGGGCAAATTACACCACACTACCTGGCACTCCGCGGGAGGCATGGATGTGCAGCCATAGCCTGCAATTTACATTTAAAGAATTAATAAAAATTCCAAGCTGGAGAACTTCTGTGGAGTTTATAACCTTGACATTTTTTTATCACCCCCTGCCTTGTTTCTTTTCCCCTTTTTAACCAAACCAACCCATACAAATTAGTATTTGAAAGTATGCAATTAGCAAGCTGCTCCTGCAGCTATGCAGTTCTCCTGCCACCCGGTTTCCCAATGGGGGGAAATCAACAATAAAGAACAAAGAAAAGAATTTGCTGCCTCATATTAATGACTGTTGTTTGAGGACAGCATTTGTATTTTAAATGAATAGGTTGCTGAGGACAAAAAGGTCAGAGCTGCATTTTATGGTAGCGATAGAATAGCAGGAGGACAGAAGAAAGGCGAAAGCAGTGAGCAGACAGGCGGAACAACACGCTCTGCTTGCTGGAGAGGCTGGGATCAGCGCCCAGCCACGCTGGGGCCACGCGTTCAGGAGTCAAAATATGGGCACGGCCCTGCAAGGTGGTGAGGACAGCAGTGGGAGAGGACAACACACATCCCAGCCAGCTCAGTGAGGTCTGAGGCACATAGCATGGTTCAAGCATGCAGCTCAGCCCAGTGACCCCCTCCCAAAATCCTTCCTTTCTGCAAACCATGTGGATCCATCTCCTTGCAAATGAAATTTTTTTCATGAACTCTGAGGCCTTGATTGTGCATTGTACCTCAAGATCCTGCCTATGAATACACAACAAGACCCTGCCAACATCCAGCAAGAAAACCCGTGTGTTTGTGCTGAGTGCAGCTAGCTGGGAATGAGCCCTTTACATCTTCAAATTGCCTGAAGTTAAATCTAAACTGAGAAACCAAATGAGACCTGATGTTGATTCAAGTATACTGCAGAACTCCAGCCCTTATCCAGAGGTATTGATCAGCACCTTCCTGAGAGTTGAGCCTGCTGGCTCTTTGAGGCTTCAGGAAAAGGTGAGCCAGTATGGGACTATTTTAACTAATAATATGCAACCAGAATGAAATAGTCACATCACAACTGATGACAAAGCTAGTCAGAAAGGAAACATGAAGTCAGCGAGGGAGCCCTGAGATGGACAGTCCACTGGGGTATTACCTGTGAAGCCAACTTACAGGCAACTTCTGCAAAGTTGTTGAGAGCCATAAGGAGCTTCTCCAAGCACAAGGGCTTGTGCCACTAAACTTTCCTGGTGCAAAGCAGCCCACAATCCCACTGGGCCACTGGGACTGACTGGATCCCTGCAGGTGATGCCTGGGATGTCTGCCTCCCAACCCCTGCGTGAGAGGTGCCACACTTGGCACCCACAGGACACCTGCCTGTCCTTTTCCCAGGAGCATCCCCAGCCTCCTGGGCAGTCTTCCTGCTGCTCTGAACTGTGGCACTGTGACTCTGCAGCTCTGGCATGGACCCAACAGTGAAATCATATTGGTGCACAGACAGAGAGAGACCAAAATCTGGTGCCTTGCCTCCACCATCCCTTATTTCCAGAGGTTTTATTCCTGGTGCTCTGCAGTGTCCTCTTCTCCTCCTTGGGGTCACTCGTGTTGCTGTCATCACCTCCTGCTCACTGCACATCTCCTGGCTGATTTAGCAGGAACCCATAGTGTCCAGTCTGGTCCTGGAGTGTTTGCACCCATTTAGGGCCTTCCTCAAAGGCAAGATGGGGCTCAGCCTCATAACAGGTATGACTAAAGGGCAAAGCTTTTGAGGAAAAAGTAGGGTACATTAAAGCTGAGTTACTGCTGAGCTCTCTTATTGACTATAATAAGACAGTGAATAACTTTTCATTAAGTGCATGTTTCTGGCAGTGTAACAAGCCCTTACCTGCAATCCTGTGTGAAGCAGAAATGGCCTAAAGGCATCACACCTGAAGGAAAAATTCCAGGCCCTTCAATAATGTATTAACATTTTTAGCATACATTCAAAATGTTTAGTGCAGTAGGAAAAACATGTGTTCTGGTCTCTGGTACCTTGGTAGTCCTTGAGAGACAAGAAAGAAGGCTGCAGCTTTCCAGCAGTGACTTCCCAACATGCATCCTTCTTTTAAATATTTAAGCCAGGACAGAAATCAGAAAATGAGCTGGAAAGCAGTGATGGCTACACAAAGAAACACACTTTTTGAACCAGAGTAGTTAGGAATGTGTTCCTGGAAAGAGTGACTGTAAATCTGTGAGCCGGATAAAACTGATCTTCTGCCACCCTGACTCCCTTACCCATGATTCTCCTAAGGCAGCTCAGAGATGCCTGAGAATCACTCTTGGCCTTTCTCCAGGCACTTTGGCTATGAAAAGAAACAACTAAAATGTATCTCTTTAAATAGGTGCTCCCATGGTGCAGGTTAGTCTTTATGTTGATTAGAGTTTACAAAAAACCCACTCCAGGCAAGGAAGGGTGGGAAAAGGTGTTATTTCAGGAATCATCACCCAGTAGGATTGACAGGCTGTTAACTGAGTACTTTTGTCTGTTATGGAGCTGGAGAGAAGGAGGTGCTGGTGTTGGACGGGATGCAGAAGCAGCAAAGGCTTTACTGATTTGTCATCCCACAATGGCACCCAAGGCACTGCAATGAGTCCTGGCTCAAGAGTCCGTAATGACAGTGGCCGAGCATGACTGGGGCACGTTGCTTCTGCATGGCATCGAATGCACCTGCAAGAGCAGCTAAGAGGTTGTCACAGCTTCATCAGAATTTGCTGAATGACCCCAGGTGCTTGGAGGGGCTGGTAAAAGCTGGCCATGACCCTAGGGCAGGGTTCCCACAGCGCTTCCAGCTGCCGAGAATAGGTGGCACCCTGACATTCAGCGCTCCTCCCCCGGTCCGGCCACAGGCTTCTGGAGGCAAAGAAGCTATTTTGACCTTGACTTTTAGTTCTTCTTATCTTAGAAACCCAGTTTATTTCTGGCTTACAGGTATCAACAGGAGAAAGGTACATGGATGCAGGAAAACAGCTTCAGAGGTGCACCTTGCAAAGATGATTTATGTTTTTGCCATTTTCCACTGCTTGTACCAACCTACAGCCCAAAAGTCTGCCCGGATAGATTCTGCATAAACTGTGCCAAAGTTCAACAAAGCAAATTTGCCTGGCACGAGCAAGAGACTGGAAGCAGGAATTCTTGAAAAATGCTAATAATGTCTCAAACTATTTTTCCCTTAGCTGGGAAATCATTCTGCTTGAAATAGAACAGGCAGGAAGATGACGGAGAATTTTTATAGCAGTCCCTGAGCCACAGAACACAAGCAAATTTTGTTCTGTTTGGGATGGCTTAGAAAACACTTTCAGCCCTTTTGTGTAGATGAGTTTTCCATTTAGTGGAAGGGAAAATAACAATATTACTGGCCTCTGTTTGCACTGTCAGCCTCTGTACTTCCACAGAGATGGAGACACAGAATTTGCATCCATTTTCCTCCACATTGCATTAATGTGAATGAAACACATTCGCAGTATGCAAATAGAGGACTTAGCACAGCAACCCTGCTTGCATGAATAAATCTTTTAAGCTCCTCTGCCCTTTCTGCCCCATGGCTGCATAGATAAATAAAGAAAAGGCCTTATTATATTTGTGGTGGCTAAAATTAAAGGTCTCTGCTAAACAAAGTAAACTAAGCCTTCACATTTGTCCCCTATCACTTGCTTGCTGCTCCTTAAATCCCTTTGCTTAGGTTCTATTAACTTGGTGAGAGAACACTATTCTGGAAGAGTGTTAAAGCTGGAGGTGCAGTTGTGTACTGACAGTGGTGGGGTCTTTGCCAGATATGAAGCCCAAAGGCACACAGCTGATGTGCTGCATCCCCCATGTTCACCTAAATAGAGAGTGTTTTATCCACATTATTTTTATAGTTACTGAGATGCTGCTAAAAGGGAGAGAGAATCTGTGACAAGTTTTCAGACTTGGAAGCCCATTTGGTTTGAACATGGTCAGTTGGAATATAATTGTCTGGGGGGTAATCTGGAAGAGGATGAACCAGCCACCCCTTGTCAATGATGTATCCATCCATTCATACAAACATGCATCCATCCAGGTGACAGCTGACATGTTTTTTGGGGACAAAAAAGGAAAGGAGAGGGTGAGGAAAGACTACTCCACTCCAACGGCATATCAAACATGCTGCAAAGCACAGTTTTACTCCTCACATGCGCTTCCATTCCCCTCAAGGTATCATCCCAGTCTTGTCCACAGCCTGGAGCACTGTATTGTGCACCCTCACTTTTTTCTCACTCCCAGTCCTGCTCCCCAGGTGTGGGAGAACATGGTTGTTGTCCCCTCACTCTCCTGTTGTCCCATAACACTGTTCCTGCCACGGCTGGTGGAGTCACCTGGTCCATCCCTTGGTGGGCTCACAGATCCTGTGAGTGGGTGAAATCCCAAGCTATGGCACCATGCATCTTCCAGGCAGCTCCACAAGACCATGGTCCCACCTATGTGGAGTCAAAATTTCTAGGGGATGCAGAACTAGAGTTGGGATGCTGAAAGTCCCAAATTGCTAGCACTTACAGACATGAGAGACCTTTCCTATCACTTGCCCTGACTTTTCCACCACAGCCTTACTCCTCTGAGAATATGGCTATGACAGTCCTCAGGAGAGCACGTTGCTTTCTTTTAAGGAGTGAAAAATTACAGGGTCTGTACCTTCAACCCTGTGCCTTCAGTCACCTATTAAAGGAGTAAAAATTAGAGGCTGAAGGTCACAAAACAAAAAAGAGGTGACACAAATGGTGCTGGGAATGGGTGGGATGAGTATCTTCAGCATCCCTCAGAATACTTCTGAGAAACACGCAGCTTCCCTGGGATGCTTCAAATGTTACTCTTCAGAGAGAGAAGCCTAACCTAAAACAAGCTCTTGCTGTTTTCTGCAGAAGGTAGGTGCCACCCCTGGGTAGCAATCAGCATCTCTCTCTCTTTACTCCTGCTGCCTTTCACCTTACTGTCCGCTCCCAGCAAATCCTCCCATTTGGCAAACCTCTGGGTTTGCAGACTCAGAGCAACTAGCATTTACTGCTCACACCTCATATCATGCTCCTCCTCACAGAAATAGCCCTATAACCACAAGCTTTGCTGTGTCTTCAAGGTGCTCAGATTCCCATCAGACCAGGGTGTGCAGCACAAAAGAAAATTCCATCCATTTTTTTATCATTCCCTTAATTCCTCAGGGAAAGAGAGCCATCTCAGTGTGTGGGCAGCCAAAGAGCCAGCACTAGGACTGGCCAAAAGGACTTCATCCTTTCCACACTTTCTGCTCTTGCAGCAGAAATATTCCTGCTGTGCTAATGGGATTAAAAAGATGGGTACCCAGGCACTAAGAATTAAGAGAATTTGAGTTCAAAACACTGTTGAGTTTTCTTTTGAAATGGCTGTGCAAAGTCACAAATGATTAGCATATAGAGATCAAAACTTCCACATTAGTAAACACAAAAATGGACTTGGCATTTTTTTCTTAAACTGAAATGTTATGAATGTAGTGGAGTTTATTTGTAGGCCAAGGCATTATGGTAACAGAACATAAACTTTTAGGGCAGACAGTTATCTGGCATAATAATTCTGTCTTTACTCATTAACAAACATCAGTAAATGCGTGCTGCAGACACCAATATTGGGAAGTGTCGAGTACAGTGGCTTCTTTGTGAATGAATCGTCTTTCTCTGAGAACTAGACCGCCAATAATTAATTATCTCAATGTCTTTGATCTATTTACTTTGCACATATTTCATCTGTTTTGGTTTGTTACTTGCATTTCAATGACCTCTCACATTACAGAGCAATTCCTTCTGTTGGGAAAATTGCCTTTCCCTTTCCCATGGGAGCAGAGCAGTGGACTAACTGCTTCTCAGAGATGACAGGTCCATTTTTTACTTCTGTGAGGATGACTGCACTGATTTAAGGAATCTGCCCATATACAGCTGAGGAGTTCACTTTGCTCCTATGAAGCCCATGTATGCATTTGTAGCAAACTGCAAACTCTCTTTGGACTATGAAGCTGTTTGCCTGTTCCCTCAGTTTTAATGTGAACAGAAAAGGCAAAGGATCACTTTCATTAAAAAATCTGTCTCTTACCCATAAAAAGAAAGATCATCTCTATTTCTAACTACTAGTTAAACACTTAATTGTATTTAATACAGTAATTACAGTGAGATGGGGTGCATATTGATTTACTGTAGATTTTCCCAGGAGCAGTTTTATTAAGTATTACATGTTGTGAACTTGAGTTTAAAAAAAAAGTGTTCTTTCCTTCTTAGCACATCCATGAAATCCATGTGGGACTATTTTCAGATTACTGGGATTGGAACATCTTGGGGAATTTCCAATTCCTTCCTCCCACAAGCTGTTATTTCTGACTATCTGGTGTTTTACTTTTAACAATTTATGCTGTGCATTATATGTGATAATAAGAGCAGACCTGAGGAGGGACTAGAAAATATTTTATGTACTTTTGGTTTCCACTCTTGCAAAACAACACTGAAAAATGCACAGCAAACAACTTTAACTGGAACTACTGAAATCAAATCAGAGCTAATTTTGCATCTGAAATCTACGGCCGAGTCCAGTTGTAGTTTGCTATAGCCTTGCCCATTCCCATACAAACCAGTACTTCATTTCAGACAAGATTAGTTCTAGGTTGATCTATACTGGACAGATTGAGCTCAAGACAAGCATAGTGTATTATCAGAAGACATGTCATCTCATCACTGGAGGAGAGGGACAGCAGGGGTCTGCCAAGAACACTAGAGTGCACTTCACACCCCGAGTCTGAAGGCCAGGGATTGAAGCTCCCACCCTTGAATGTTGCTGTGGTTTGAATGTAGCCTGCTTCTGTGCTCTAACATCACACTGTCAACAGCCCTTTCTGGTGTTTGCCTCCCTTCATGGTTCTTCTTGCAGGAAGGGCCAAATTTGATTGGTTTTGCTTTGCAGGGCGATACTAGGGCATAAACAACATTTGCTCTCTTTTAGTTTTTTATTGACTGAACAGCTGCCCTTGAGCTGCACCATGAAGCAAATGAATTTGTCTGAGCTAATAAAGTATAAAATGTATTGGACAAAGAGCACAGCAGAAAGATGTTTTAACAAAAGATGTTTTGCACTTGCTTGGAGCCACCATGATGGCAGAAGAAGGAAGAAGAGGTGGTATCCCACTAGCTCTCCCAGCTCTGGACCTCATGTGCTTACAGCCAAGCTTGGGGCTGTCCTATTTGCCACTGCCCCACTGGTGCCTCAGCAGTACCTTGAGAGGCAGCAGCCACTGCAGTTCTAATCCTCTTTTCCTCCACTTTTTGTGCCAGGGAGTGGCCAACAACAGCAACCAAGGGCTGGAATGCCAGTGCATTATATATCTGACATGGAAGAGCAGCGCTGGCAGCATTTTAAGGCACTCTGCAAGAGGCAGTCTTTGAACAACGCTGTGGGAAGCATCCTGCCTCCATTCATTAGGGGCTTATGCTTAGGAGACACAAGTGCCTTGCCCAGAGCCACAGAAAGATAAGTTGGGGCTTAAAGGGGATGAGATTTTGTCTTCCAGACCCCAGCAATCAGACTAGCAGCAGGCAACCTTTTGAGTTAAATGCCATGCTGGCATTTTCAACATTAGAGATTATGTGCACTGGGAGAAACTCAGCAGGAACTGGGAGGGTCGTGGCTGCCAGTCCCCTTTTGGCAGGACCCAGCCTTCTCAACAGCAAGACCTCAGAACCCCTTATAAATGCATCTCTAAAGATGCCATAGTGCCCCATCCCTGAATTGCAGTTACCATGCTCTTTCACCATGGGCATCTTGATTTACTTCCCACATTAGACCACATACTTTTTCCACTGAAAGGAAAATTCAAAACCCGTGTACCTAGTGGGAGAATACAGCCGTGCAAAGAGGAAATCTCATCCTCCTGACTCCTGAGTTCAGGTCTCAGACAACATTTTATGTCTCTGACAGGAAAACAGAAATTTGTGTTTACTGCAAATGCTTCCTTTTACACTTGTTCTGTGTCACCAGTTGCAAAAATCCCTTCTAAAGTTTAACGTAAGACTTCAGCTTGAGACAAGTAATTTATTCCTATCAGTCTTCCTTTTTCTTTTTTTGAGGAAAAAAAACTACGATCCTTGCAAGGTAACTTGCTTATGTGGTTATCTCAGACTGCCCTCTTACGGCAAAATTTTAAACTGTAAGTTTTCTTAGGCTTTTCAAAAGTTCAGTTACTGAAAAGTCTAGTCTTAAAAATTACAGAACAATGAGAGGGAAGAAGCCACGGTTGCCTGATTGGTTTCTGTCCCACACTGGTCCTGTCACCGAGTCATCCTGCCAGTCCCAAGCACTGCCGTTTCCCTGATCAGCAGCTTGGCCAGCACCTGGTACCCTTGTGTTTGCCCATCCTTCCTCCTCTGGCAGAAGCATGCCCAGCTGGTGTGTGTGCTCAGGAAGTTTTCTCACTCTCTTGTGCTTTACACACACATACACACTGCTCTACACACACATGAGAGAAGGTCTGACTTCTTGGAAGTGTGCTTTTTGTGCAGGATGAAGGCTCTCAGTGGTCTCCAAATCCCTACAAACTGAAGGATTTTCTCAGACACAGGGCCAGCTGTGACAAGGTTTTGCTGAAGTGTGAGCTCTGCCATGCTTCAGACAGCACCAGAAAACCAGGACAGCAGGATTGCAGCCATCAAAGTGATCCTAAAGGCCACTTCAGCTGTCTGTGGACAAATGTGTGAATGTTGTAGAGCTCTGCTTGGGTGGAAATGAGCAAGCAGGCAGGGTAATCTGCAGCCTCCACCCCACTCTCCCATGCTGCTCTGACCACTTTGGTCCTGGCTGCGGCTCTGCAGGAAACTCATCTTGCCCCACACACGGTGGCCTCTTCTGTGAGTGAAAAAAGATACATGCAAAGGAGTTTCTCGCCATTTTAGAGCAAGGCTGGGGAGGAATCGACCTAATCTGTGCATTCATGTCATTTATTCAATGTACAAATGCCTTAAAAAACCAGCAGTCACTTACTTCAAACATGCAGTCTACCCAAATGGTAGAGAGAGGACTGGAAAGTGCACTTTCCCTGCCCCCTAAGCCTTCAGGGTGCTCACTGCTGTGACCGCCTGGACCC
The DNA here is from genome assembly GCF_001522545.3 of Parus major. NCBI lineage: Eukaryota > Metazoa > Chordata > Aves > Passeriformes > Paridae > Parus > Parus major. The sequence goes on along the minus strand of NC_031773.1, from coordinate 43,211,364 downwards.
TTGGAGCCTTGCCGTGTGGCACTGGCCCCGTCCGGCTGGGATGTTTAACCCATGTTCCCCGCAGGGCTGGGATGTGTCCGAGCTCCTCCACGTCCAGCCGCTAGAGGACAGCAGCGGGGTGTCCCACAGCCAGCTGCTGGTCACTTGTCACAGCCCGCAGGCACCGCGGCTGTCCGCCCGGGTACAAACACACCCAGCTTCCCAGAAAGTAGTCTGTACCCATCAGAGCAAGGAACTGATAGCTCAGGTGAGCTTTTGGAAGCAAGGTCTGGCTCAGGAAGGAAGCAAAAAAAAAACCCGCTCTGCTTCCAAATCAGCCTAAGCCACTACTGCTTTTTTTCTAGGACAGCGCCCTGGGTCTTTTGTAGCTTTGTGACAAGCAAAAACACCAAGGATGCCACCTGCGGTGTAGAGACCCTTGCCAATTGCTCGAATTCCCAGGCAGAGAAAGGAAACTATAGTGGCAGCGTTGCTTGTTCAAACAGTGACCCGAAGAAAAACTGTCTTGCATTTCCTGCCGTGCAGAGCCAGAGATTATTTAACCCACTATCTATTTACATTCTCCCTCCAGCATCAGTGTGCCTGAGTTACAGCTCTCTCCTGATGACAACAACTCGCAGGCTGGGGAAGGGATATACATCACCTGTATGACCATACAGCCCTCTGGAAGAAGTTATTTCCTCTTACGGCTGATTTATCGTTAGCGAGGTAAGTGGAGGACAGGAACAGATACTTGACTCATCAACATTTTTTCAGTCCCATTTGGCACCCAGCTCTTAGTGTATGTTACCTTGCCTGATGTTATGAAGCCTCGATGTGACCTCTTTTATTTAGATATTTAATCTGGAAAATCAATACCCTGCGCTTTTGATTGCAAAACCAGGAGTCACACCTGGTTAATGCATTACAGTCCCACACGGACTGAGAAGGGAGCCCATTTATAACCACAAAACTGCAACTTCAGAACTTTTCTATGGATTTGACATGAGAAACAGTTGTATTGTATGAATGTCAGCAAAATATCTTCCTTCAAAATTAGAGGAGTATAAACAAGAAAGCGCTGAGTTGCCAGAAGACCAAAATTCAACACATTAAACCAGTGAGGAAGCAAAATAAATAAAGGTCTGGTTCCTTTCTAATGCGCAGATGCCCCTGCTGTGAAAACTCTTTTTTCCCAGGAGAAACTCACTTACCTGCTAATTCAGCTTGGGAAATGGGGCTGCATTCCCTGTAGTGACTCAGAATAAGTCACTTCTCTCCCTCATCCATCTGCTTTCCTGCGTATAAAGTGGAGATGAACATCATTATGTTTACTGCCTTATCCATCTTGGATGATGGATTGCATGAGCCCGAGGACTTTTAAAGGCTCCGTTCCACTCGTGCAGGAATGTAACATTCAAGGCTCTACTTTCCAGGCTGCCAGCTTTGGTCCATGAAGCCCAGACTCCAGTCCCCCAAACAAGAGTAGTTTTGAACATGACACTGTAAAGGGCAGCTGTGTCAGTGCCAAAAGACACTCTCCCTTTCCAGCTGTTTCCTCCTGGGCTGCTGTGAGTGGAGTTTGTTTCCTGATTTTTGTCCTCAGGCTCCTGAGATCCAGCAAACCCTGATGTTTGCACACAGGACCCAAACACATTTTTGCCCTGTTCCCTGAGCCAGACACTCTTCCCAGGCCATTACTGCCTCAGTGAACCTTTAAAAAGGCTCCCTACTGTCCTTGGGACCTTGCAGGCTGAGGCACAGATTCCATGTTATATTTTTTCCCAGCTGTTTTCCTCACATGTGGTGGCAGACAGGCAGCAAAAGGTATATCTTCCCTCATCCTTGACAGACCAACTTGGAGCCTCTGACAGCCCTCTGTGGAGGGCATGCAGCACCCCATACCTCCTGTTTCTTCAGAGAGGGAGAGGAAGCTGTACATGAGGTGTCCTGGGTAAAGAAAGTTTTTAAAAGGGTCTTTAAATAATAAAAACTATTAAATATGTGATATGATTCCTTCGACTACATAATTCTTTTATCTCCTTTCTCTCCCAATAATAAAGTGGGTATGCACAAGCAAGAAAACCCAATGCAAAATTAAAAATTAAAAAAAAAAATAGGCCAATTCAGTGCAGTGCAATTGCTTCACTTGTAGTGAAGATGAGGAGCTGCCTTTGCTCCAGATTAACCCTGGACCAGCTAGGTCTAAACCTGTCTTTGCCCAGCCTCACCCAGCAATACTTGGGTTTATTCAACTTTCTCACACATGCTGACATCCAAGACATCTGAATCATGAGACTTGAGAGCTCCAAATGAGCTTTCTCACCTGAAAGACGGCATCCTTCCCCCATGAGGTGAGAGTAAAACCTCTGCTTAAGGTGTCCCAGAGGAGCCTGCACAGATCTGGCCCTGGGACTTAGGTACCAGGGAGTAGCAGAGGTATCTGCAGACCCTTAGAGGTTAGTTTATAACCCAATGAAAGCAAAGTCTGGATTTCCTGAAAAATGTTGGTCAGTGTTTAACAAAATTGCAAGGGAAAAAGAATCACAAGGGTTTTTTTAGTTTTAAAAATAGCTCTGTTAACAGAGGACATTGGAAATAATGGGCATTTTCTGCAGCCTCAGTGATGGCCTTGTTTTCCCTACAACAGTCTGGATGTCTTTGCAAATGCTCGCAGACTCCTGCTGGTTTTATCTTTTGTTTTAAATGACAATTTGAAAGCTCTTCACTGTGGTTGCCATCCTTCTGACCACAAACTACCCACAGTGGTCACCACTGGAAAGCCCCAGTTCTTATCACCAGTGACCACACCATTTAAGGCCTGGACATTGCAATTTGATACACAGCAGCAGTCTGGCAAGTCCGTGTGATGTCCCTTGTGTCATGCCCAAGTCACCACAGCATCTATAATTAGAGCAGGACATGCCTGTGGCATTGTTGTGAGCACTATCAACAACTTCCTTTCTGCTGCTACTTGCAAGAAGTTGCTGCTGACATATCCAAGGACTTATGAGCCTAGCTGAGATGCAAGAGCGGTGTTATTTTCTCCATCTTTCTTCCTACTTCCCTGTCTGTACTGATGTTTATTTCCCTTGCTTCTGATTTGCTCTAAACAAAGTGGAGGGACCATCTTTTCATCCTGCTGTAGCAGTGTGACTGTGAAGACCCAGTCCCTGCTGGGCACAGTGGCAAGATGACAGTTCTGTGTCAGGGATGAGCATCCTGTCTGGGAGTCTGAAGAACAAGCCCTCTCCAACACAAAAAGACATTTGAAATAGGGTGCATACACTGTATAGGAGGATCTAGTTCAGTGCTGTATTCCCAGGTCAGTATATGGCTCAAGGAGAGGCCTACCAAAAAGATTAATTGTGGTGAAAAGCTCAGGAAGTCAGAAATAGGGCCTTGAAATCCAGTCCGTTTTAAAAAATCAAAGTGGTTTCTAAAGTCATGCCTGCCAAATGCCCTTTGCAACAAGCAGTGATTTCACAATCTTGTTCTCCCATTTTACTGCATAATTTTTTCACCTTTATTTCACAAAAGGTTCACTTGAGTGGTGGGGCACAAAAAAAAACCCAGTCAGAGAAAGGATACAGCCAGTAAGTCCACAAGGTTGTTGAAGGTTTGAAGTAAACAAACAGGAAAGACATTTCCTTGAATTGCTTCAGGCTCTAGTACACTAAGGAGGTAGTTTTGCCCATATTAGGTGATTTTTTTTTCCAGAACTGTGTTTTCTACTTAGTTTCTCAAAGAGACAGCTTGAACTTCTCACTGCCCACAACGAACACAACTAAGTCTGCAGAGTCCTGGTTCCTGATTAATCTCGCAGTAGAACCACAAAAATTACATCATCTCCTCCTCTACGTAAGCTAGAGTGTCACATCTGTTTTGTAATTGCAGTTGCAGCTCTTATGAAACTTTGCCGCAACAGCACTGGGTGACTGTGCAGTAAACTGTGCTAAATGTCAGCACTAGATGACTAGAAGTTGTCATAATCCTAGGTTAGGCTCAAAAGTCAATACTTTCTTTTTATATTTTCCCCTGTAAGCAACAAAGAGTGGAGGAAAGAAAAGCCTCCAAAAAGTTTACAAAAAAGTGAAACATAAATGTAAATTATTCTATTGCCATTATTATTCAAATAGCATCAGGCATGTATTTTAAAAAATAAGAAGTTGTTAATGGGGAAGAAGAATTGTACCTTCATGTACAGAATAGTTCATGCTCAGAACAGGCATTACAGCCAGCGGTTACCCTAGGGGCTGAGGGAGCACCCCTGCTCCTGGATCTGGCCACACTTCCCTTTCCCTCCTCTTGTTCACAGCCAAGGCTTGGGTGAGCAAAGAGGCTGATTTCTGAGCTCCTTCCGTGAGGAATCGAGCCTTCACTCTGCTTTCCTGGCCCCTCCCTGTCATCTGGGGAGGGGACTTCCACCCTCTGAGAAAACATCAATAATTTTCCATCATGTTTCCAGATGTTAAATTAGTTTTCTTCTTTATGTAAGGGCTTTCTGAAAGACACCTCAAGGTCAAGCCAGCTGTCACCCAGAAGAATTTACTGGTGCTGAACCCCATGCAGGTGAAGCAGCCCAAGAAGCGTGACAAATATAATAAATTAATATCATACATTCCTCACCTATCCCCTGTATCTGGTCTGTATCATCCATTTAAACGCAGTCTCTTCACTCTAGGACCTTCCTCTTGCTATGCATTTTTACCATGACTAAAGGAGCAGGATGCTGCCATCAGTCTGTCATCTTGTAGGAGACAAACATGTACATGTACATGGGCATGTCCTGATCTTCCATCCAAACCTGTGAATGTTTCCAAATACACAAATACCAAGGGAAAATAAATACAGGGAGCATAAATCATCCTTCAAGACCAGGTTTGTAGTTCTTGCAGATCCTCAAGCTCCCACTGGAGTCAAGGGAAATATTGCTGTGTGATGGGCTCATGTGAGGCAGCTGTTGGCTTTCCACCCCCAGTGTTTAGGCAGTAACAGAAGGGAAACAAAACAAAATGTGGAAACGCACAACTAGATATAAAGAGCTGAGGTGGAAGAAACAAGTTTTTTCCCTGTGCCTCTAAGGTTTTATGGTCTTTATTCCTTTCACAGGGGGGTTTCTAGGTAAGAGTTATCTCAGTCATGACACATTTTAATTATTTGAAAGTCTGGTGACATCTCTACGCAAAACGGTTTAATTGTTGCAACTAGGAAACTGAAACTTTTCTGGGCTGCTTTCCTTTTTTTTTTTTTTTTTTCCTACTGCAACCCCTTTTTCCTGATCTGAAGCCCTCCTTTAAACATGCATGAGGAGCAATGTCTGTCAGAGAATTGACTGATCACACTGCAAACATCTCACCAGGTTTCAGTTGCTTTAATTGGGGGGCCTGTAGCTGTGTCAATGGCAGATCTCTTGCTGTCTCATATAGGCAGGGTTTTTGTCTGACGCTACTGTGGGAAGGGACGAGGGGAACCTGAGGACCCCCCATTTACATCCTAATCCACCCCGATGGCAAATTCCTTATTTCCTGGTCTCTCCTTATCTCCGTCGTCCTCTTCATACGCTTGTCTCACCATCTCTGAATTGTGGATAACTAAAAGCAACCATTTAAACTGCTGTTCTACAGGCAGGAAAACAACAACAAATTTTGGGTTTACAGGTAGTTATCAAAAAGCAACTGCTTTTACAGCAAAACTACCCTTATTTTATGTGCCACTTTCACATTCTGGTTTTGTTTCCTCTCTGTAATTTAGTCAGCAGGGGAGAGACATATAAATTTCCTGTGCATGCTGCCAGAAGATTTTGCCCTTGAAAGCTCAGATCAGCAGGTAGCAAGCTGGGGCTGCTCAGGATACACACAAGAGCGGCAAAATCAGCGCCGGGATCTGTAGGAAGAGTATTAACTTGGTAGAGGTGTGATTTAGGAAATCTCACCTTGTCACATACCTTGGAAGATAACAACCATAAGGCCCACAACAAAAAAAACGTGATAACAGCAATAGGGTTACCTTCACATTTTACGTTTAAAAAAAAAAAAAAATTAAAGGCCAAAACAATCTTTCATTGTTTCGCAGGACTGGTCTCTTGCAAGCTGAAATAAAGTACTGGAGCAATATACTGTTCTCTAGGGGTTAATGTTACATTAATCAGAACTGACAAGCATGAAAATCATTCTTTGTTGTCTTTAAATTGCTAATTTAAGATTGAAATCTAAAACGCTTGAGCACTGATCGTTAACACTGACGCTCAAACAAAACCCAAGTAAAATCTTCTCTCCTATGGGCCACTAAACAATTGTTTTACATTTGGTTGAGAAAGCAAATGCAAAGTCTGTAACTAAATCCTAATGTATCGTTTAAGTGTTTCAATTCACAGGCTTTCTTTGGCTAAACTTCAACGAATTGTACTACAGTTTAATTGAAAAGCCGCATTTGCACAGGCATTTACATCTGAAGGCAGAAATAGTGGCATTGTACCATGCGGTGCAGTAGCAGCAAGAATTCTCCCAAAATCCATTTTTTTTACAGGTAATTTTTTTCCAGTTGCAGAGGTATTGCAAAGAGCTGATTATCAATTGAGATACTGAGCAAAGTCTGAGATACTTAGTAACAAGTAGCTTTTTTAATAACCTCATAAAAGTTTTAAAAATGTATTAAAGGGTACAGTCCGACCTCAGCGCAATGGAGAAGGGCACCAGATAAAATCAAGGGGAATAACACATCATCAACTCTGCAGCTACAAAACTAACCAAACAAAAAGTATGTAGCAGCAAAACAAATAGAAAAGCATGTCCTTCTGCTTCTTTAATGGAATTGCAGGGTGTGTTAGGGGCCAAATCAAGTGCAGTTTCTTTCGCTATTTTGAATATTTGCAGGTTCAGATCTATTTGCAGACCCTGCTCCCACCGAAGTCCCTGGACATATGCGCTCGCCGCTGAAATAAGCTGAAACTGAATCTCCAGGTTGGTTGAAGTAAACTCTCTGGCCTAAAATCATTTAAGTCCAAACCCATCAGTGCATCTGTTTTGGCCTGTTCCCTTGTGATGAGGAGGGTGGAATAAAGACATCTGTCATAGAGTCACTCTCTGCGGGACTGTATGGATGCTCCAATGGGAGGATGAGAGCAGGAGAAGGGCTGGGAGGAAAAGCAAGCCGTGCCCTCAGTCTCTCTGAGGAGCCAGAGAACTACAGTAGCTGTGATAGCCAGCATCCAGAATGAAGAATGTCACATTTATCACATCTGAGCACTTAGCCTTTCTTTGCAATTACAGTAAAGCAGGGTTGAGCTATGCAGACATACTTCCCACATCCATTGACCTCGATGGGAGATCCATAGCAAATCTTAGGGCAGAACCTGCTACACAAAAGACGTATTAAAGACAGAAGCACTGTCATGCAGAACAAGCTCTTAGAGTAGAAGAAAAGGACTCAGCATTTGGCCAAGGAGAGGGGTCATGCACTGGGGGTGCTTTGTATTCTGGGAAGGACGTGGGACGATGACTCTCCAGGCTCATGGGGAGCAAAGGCAGAGGAATATAGGATTTAGGGAAAGCAAAAACACAAGAGATTCTGGGCACTTTCTCATCTGGCAGCCAAATCCACAATATGAAGGTTTCTGCAGAGGAGAGGACTTACCTTTCCTTCTGGTTGATAGGAGTGTAACATCGTCCTTGAATTAAGAATTAATTGGAGCAACATTAGTTTGCTTGTTAACCCAAACATCACTAAGAAATCTCCTTCTGTCTAGACTCAAAGTCAGTTCAAATCTAAGTATCACCAAATCAGATATCCTTCATGGGGTATGCTCCTAGAGCAGCACTCAGTGTAGCAGGTGAAGAAAATATTGACAAAGGTCTTTTCACCAGTATAATTTGGATTCAGTCATAAGGGATAGCTCCTGAGCCTGAAAATTAAAAACATTTTACCCTGTACACTTGTTTCTACAAGAAGCAGTGGGAAGATTTGATTTATAGAATTCTGTTGCATTAAATTTTACCTCTTGACACTTCCAATACATTTTCAGCTGTTTTCTATGAAAGACTGGCAAAACCAGGACCTGTCTGATTACTTTTAGTAGCAATATTTGTGTTAGAGTTGGAATTCAGAAGCTCAACAGCAGCACAAGGAGAACAAGCCAAATAGTTAACTATGAAATAGAACCTTAGAGTCTTTTATTTTCAACAAAAATCAACAGCACATGCCTAAACAACTGTTTGTTGAATATTCATTTCTATCTCAACCTCTTTAAAAATGAGAAATAATAAGAAAAGAAAAAAAAAAACAAAGACAAAAACAAAGCAACAAAACTACTCTAAAAAGTCATTAAGTATTTTCATGTATTTAACATTGTTAATAGGCCTTCAAAGCCCTAGGTCCAAATACTTCTGTATTGTTTAACCATTTTACCGGTGGAGATAGGTTTGACTGCATTTGTCTGGCAAAGCCAATGTGAAGAAGTAAAGGAAAATCAAATGGGAGGAAGAAGGATGGAATAAGCATGGCATTAACCTTGACAATGACAATTTTCACTCAAAACAGTATTAAAGTTAGTATTTTCTGTTTTCTTTATTCTTACAAAGGAAAGTATGAAAAGTCTTGGAAAAAATTCTAGTGATTCCTAACGTCATATATACACTTTACAACTTTTGTTTTGCTTTTAAATCTGAGGATTATTTGAAAACTCAGGAATCATCATAAACTTTCACCCCATTTTTGAAAAATGCATATTTACAAAACACATCTGTGTTTGGACCCCGCTGAAGTTTGATGAAATGAGTAGGGGTGGGATCCAGCACACCAGCAGACACCCAAACACAAGTATCCTCACACAGGCTAAGTGCAGGCTTCAATTGCCTAAGGATAAATAAGGCATCTGTCAGCCCTGAGGCATCTGGGCTGGGGAGAGGCACTCAGGCCCACAAGCAGCTCCAGGAAGATTTGGTTCTTCTCAGACTCTCTCTCATGCCAGTCATCCTCCAAGGATGCCTTTGGTGCCCAGAGGCATCTATAGAGCCTATATTTAAACAACTAAGCATGTCTGCATTCCTGCTACAGGCAATGGAGATCCAAGGCTTTATTCACTTGCCTACATGATGGCATCTAAAGCAGTGTGAGAACCCCTAAGGTTCTGAGACACCTACCCAGAGCCAGCAGGTATGGCACAGGACATATGGGGACTGATGCATTTCCAGAAGGATTCCCAGAGACCAGAAAGGACATCCCACAGCCTCTCAAATGGCACTTGATGTTCATAGAACTAAATGAGCTCTTTCTGGTTGGATACAAAGGAGATTGCATTCTGGAGATTCATTGAACCAGCCATCAGCTCTCTACTTAGGGTCAGCCTAAGCAGAGCTGTAGTGCTCAGTTCAGCACCCAGTACCATTAGAGAAGTCACAGGTGAGCCCATCTTGTCTCCAGCTGCTGCTCCAGAAGGGCATTACAGTCCTGCAGGTTACATCCCAGGTGGGTCAGCCCTGTTTGAACATCTCACACCACAGAAGTACCTCAGGTATATCTTACACAAGTTCCCCCAGCCCTACTGGGAATTAACACAGTTCATATGTAGACACTAACATGTATGAGTCTTCATCTTGAACTGAACTGCAGCCCAAAAGCTTCACAGGCACTGGAGAAAATCCTGTTATTTTCAGGGTTACACACAGAATTTCTCTTTGAGCCCTGAATCTGTTTATAGATAAATTGAAGTGGGGGTTTTTTGTATCAATAAACATAGCAACATAATGAATTCCCACTGCAGATGTTGCATGAAGGTAAGCATGCAAACGTTCCCCAAACAGGCAAATACTGGTGCATATGTGTATTGAGCTTTTAGATCTGCTTTCCAAGGTTTACCTTCTTTTGTGCTATTTTAAAATGCTCCCATTGTTTTAGGGGGAAAAAAAAAAGGTTTTCTTTTTATCATCTAGGGCTAGAAAGCATCAAGCTGCTTATATTAGCATATGTAAATTTGTGATTTATTATTGCTCCCCTCATGTCATCTATTTTCTGTGCCTTGGATGTGCAATTAACTCCATGTAGTCAGGCCCATCTGCCAACATCTACACAGGATATGAATATACCGCTGTAAAAGCAACAGAACAGATTTCCTGATAACCAATATTGCCTTGCACTTCAGGGAAGCCAGCTGGGTCTACAGGAGGAGAAATTTCATATAGGAGCAGCTTGACCTCAAGACAGTTCCTGGTGCAAGCAGTGTGGGTGCAGGCAGTGAAAACAGAGCAGTGAACTCATATCCGAAAACTGTGGCTGCCAGGATGACATCGCACCCTGCAAGCCGGGGACATCCATGAGCACCACTCCTAACTAACTGGGCTGCTGCAAACAGGTAAAAGTGCTCACACCAGCCAAAGCAAAAGATGACTCCGTGTTTGTTTAAAGCTTGCTTTCCTTTCTTTAGCTTGCACAGGACTTTCTCTCCCTTTTCACCAGTTTTGAGCATTCAAACCTTAAAACCAGGCCCAAACCTAGTGGAGAAAAAGACACCTGGTACCAACTCTCTTTTCAGATAGACCCAGAAGATTTGGTTAGCCTATCACTTTGTTGTTCTTGATTATCAAAAGCTATTACTATTTTATAATTACATTTATATTTTATAGAAATTTGAAATTTCATACATTAGCACAAGGTTAGATGCCTCACTTGAATAATAGCTTATGATGCTTCCATCTGTCAAATGCACTAAGTAAATTTTTTTCAGTTGTACTAATGGAGCTGTTGAGTATAATTCTAGTAACCATTTAAAAACACATTAAAACTCTTTGCCATATTGAAACATTTTAACATTAAGTCAGACCTTGTGTTTCAGTTAGAGGTGATTTTCACCTCCAGAGAATGTTTTCACGCATCATAGGAGGTTACTTATTACTTGTAGGAATTTATTACATTTGCTTGCTTGCTTCTTGACAATATATTCTGTATCTGTCATCCATTTTTATAAATGTCCAATGAATTTTAAATTAAACTACATTTGGGAAATAATTTTCTGTCTGTTTCAATAAATCACAATATTCTAGCTGTAATGTCTGGATGGTGGAAATTACTTGAGTCTTATTATGTGTCCCTAAGGCACAGGAATTCTCTTATCAGACTTGAATGTTTTTAAGGTGGATGTTACTTAGAAGAATAAATACATGAGTCAGAGAAAGGTTAAAGAAAGGTGAAAAATTTTAAGCAGGATGTCACTAACGGCACACATGAAGCAGAGAATATATGGTGAGAGCAGTACATGGAAATTCAGTGATTTGCTTGTTATGCCAAAGCCAAATCCCAGCTCCAAATCAATGCTTTGCAATGGATTAGCCAACATGGCAGAACAAAGATTGAAGTCTGCCTTAACCCAGTAAGGGTATGAAATGTGCTTAGTGAATATCAGCTGAAATGTTGTCCATTAATGGAGGGAAATCACACACAATCATGAAAATAAAAGAAATTACTAACTTTATTCTGCGTTAAATCAGATACTTGCAGAGACAGCAGAGACATGGCAATTCTCTTTTATCACTGGAACAGGGTTTGGACACATAGGCACACTATTTGATGAAGGAGAAAGGGGTGTTGGAGAGATGATAAGAGAGATGATAAGAAAGATGATAAGACTACAAAATTTAAAATTGGCATAAATAAAAACGATTTTTTGAGGATCATAATCACTTTGGGAATAGCTGCTTAAAGTGGCCATTTAGGATATAAAGGGAGCTGGTGACAAGGCCTCAGGCTGTGTCTGAGTGAGCCACCGGCTGGGAGTGGGGTTAAGTATGTGCATGGCTGAGAGCCGCCACTTCCCATTTGCATTGCTGGCCTCAGCCTTCCTGTGAGCAGCCCAGATCAAAGTCTCCTCAGCATGCTTCGGAAAATCAGGATTTGGGATTCTTTCTCAGTGCCCTGGATGGTAATACCCTGAGTCTCACCTAGACTTCATTCACCCGGACAACGTGGACAAGACCTCCAATGTGTGTGGCAGCATCAGGAACTCGGAGTCCCTCTCTAGAGGCTCCCGGAGCTGAGGAGCCCGGGTGAAAGCAGCCTGCAAAGGCAGCTGAAGAGGTCGCAGTAGGGATGGCGAGTCAGTCTGGTCTTGAGAGCAGATCCAACATCCACTTAACCAATGCACAGACACACACAGAGCTGGATTGACATCCTGAGTGTGGTAATAGTGTAATAGGATTCCAGCAAGAAAAAAGCATTGATGGGTTAGTTTGCCAAACATGACTCAAGAAGAAACTGCTACTTTTAAACATGGAGATAGGAACTTGACAAAATATTTGAAAATTGTTAAAGATATCTTAAAACACCTAATAGGGATATGCAAATTTGTGGAATCACTAAGCATGAACAATTCCTATAAATATTTTGATTAGGTAACAGTATTTCTCACTTTAAAGTTAGAAGTTGGAAACATTTGAAGCCTGGTGACTTTATCTGTATACATTTTTTTTTATGAGCTCCTGAAAGCACCATGATAACGTGACCCTGCAGACAAATGGAATTGTGCCTTTTGGCTACATCCTGCTAATACCATCTCAGCAGCCTCATCAGAAACATAAAGAATGGGAATGCACCACCACAGCAGAATTGAGGCAACCAGTGCCTATAGATTTAAACGTTTAAACTGAAACACATTTTCTCTGATGACACAACTAGAAACACAGAAACAGATGTGTGAGATTTTGATGCTGTCATGAAAACATCCTAATGCATAACAGATCCAAAAGAAGATGGGGGGAGCGTCTTGAAATGCTCACACTCTGCATCAAAGCATTGCTTGTTTATTGTGACTAAGCAGCAACTCACACATCACAACTACATTTTGCAACAGCCAGCAGCACCATGCATGGACTTTTCTGAGCAGGTTCACATAAACCACAAGCTAGCCCGCTTCAGCATGGATGCAGAAAGTGATGCTGTCCATTCAGGAGGGGGCTTACACCAGATTCCTCTTGTCCCAAACACAGCCTGGCTGTACACAGGGCAGAGCAGAAGGCATGCACAAGTGTAAATTAATTCAGTGCTGGCAGAACTGGAAAGCAGCTAGAAACAGTTGGCTGCACTACAGAAACTTTGGTTCTAAGAGTATCAGAGTACAGAGGCATCAAATTTAAAAACCAGGATATCTGCAGGATGTGAGTTTACAAGTCTTTTGCCTATTTAAGTTTCTGTAATGAAACCTGAGACTGAAAAAATAGTCAGCAGACGAGTAACAGGGACCTGATAAGAGATTGGGGTTTTTCATCACGTGAGCTGCCTTGCAGAAGTTTCCACAAACAACATGCACAGAGATATGATATGAAGGAGTTCTACGGGCTGAGATATCCCCGGTGCGGTGTGTGGCTGTCGCGCCCAGGCAGTGCCTACGCCAGAGATGACTCCTGGCAGCACCTGCGAGCCGGGGGAGCCACCGGGCGAGGCCTGGGGTGCAGGGCAGCGCTCAGCCCACACAGCTCCGGCTGTGCTGTGCTCGGACAAGGACGACGCCACCGATGACAAATCACGGGTGAAAACGTAGGAGGGAAATCTGGTCACCCGCTCTTGGGAGGCCCAAGACCCCGTTTCTTCCCGGCTGGGTACAGACACACCTCAGGGCAAACAGGTGCCCCGCGGGCACGGGCCGGGGCAGCGGCAGCTCCTCGGGAACTGGTTCCCAACGGCCCCGCGGCGCTCCCCACACGGCTGCCCGCGTCCGGCCCCGCGGGACCGGCCCGCTCGGCCCGGCGGGCGGGGGAGGCCGGAGGAGGTGGGAGGAGACGTGGGAAGGACTTCGGTTGCCACTACAAATCTGGTGACAGAGGCGCCGCCGGCACATGGCGATGGGCAGGTGGGTGCGGGGCGGCGGCAGGGCCCGGGGCGGCCGCGGGGGTGCGGGNCGCCCGCCGGCCCGGCGCCAGCGCCGCACCGCCTTCGCCAGCCGGCACGGCAAGCGGCACGGCAAGAAGTCCCGGCTGCGCTGCAGCAAGAAGCCGCTGCACGTCAACTTCAAGGAGCTGGGCTGGGACGACTGGATCATCGCCCCGCTGGAATACGAGGCCCACCACTGCGAGGGGGTCTGCGACTTCCCGCTGCGCTCCCACCTGGAGCCCACAAACCACGCCATCATCCAGACCCTCATGAACTCCATGGACCCCGGCTCCACGCCGCCCAGCTGCTGCGTCCCCACCAAACTGACCCCCATCAGCATCCTCTACATCGATGCGGGCAACAACGTGGTGTACAAGCAGTACGAGGACATGGTGGTGGAGTCCTGCGGCTGCAGGTAGCGGGCGGGACGCCCCTCGGCGGCAGCCGGGTCTGCGTCTGGCGGAGCTGCGGCGGCAGCGGCGAGCGGGGCCCCCGTCAGGTGCCCGGCGGAGGGGAGCGCGGGGCGGGCGACACCGGCGCCTTTTCCCCGGGGAGGGACGGTAGCGGCGGCGCGATGCCTGCGGAGGGGCACCTGAGGAGGAGGCGCTCGTTGTCGCGGGGGCGAGCCGGGCACGGCACGGCGTGGGGTCGAGGGAGCGGGACCCTGGGATCGGCCACCCGCACCGGGCAGCAGGGGTTCTGCCGCCTTCCCGCCGCGCTCGGTGTGTGGCGGGGAACCCCTGCACGGGGCCCGCTCCCGTGATGGGGCCGGGAGGACGTCGAGGTGAGGGAGAGCGCGGGGAGGAGCGGCGGGCGGCGGTGAGCAGGGCCCGCCGCTCTCGGCTCCTGGCTGTTGTGGCCGAAGGCGAAGTCGCGCCATGTCGCGGTGCGCCGGGAAGCGCCGGACCTCCTGTGGGAACGGCACCGCGGCTGCGAGCCCTGGGCCAGCCTGGCCGGGGTGTCCGACCTCGCAGGGGCTGTCAGAACAGGAGCTGTCAGAGCAGTCAGAGATGCTCGTTTTTCTAAGCGGGAAGAGCTGTCAAGTGTAACTTAGATCAGTAAGAAGTGCCGTGTTTTTGGTGTTTGAAAGTGCTTCAGTCTGTATTGTTTATCGTGAAATCTGCGCCGCAGGAAACGCGCGGTTATTTGCAGTAGTAGACATCGAATGTAAAGCTGTACCGCTGTCTGTGGTGTCCTGGGGTAGATGGTCACTTCTAGGCAGCACACTTGGATATACATTCTTTAGGTGGTAAAAAAAATATAAAAAAATTAAAAAAAAATAGAGCAAAAAAAAAATTAAATGGCGACCTGCAGGGATCCAGAGAGAGGACACTGGTGGGGTTTCTTGTCAAAGGCCGTTCTGTTGGAAATCGGAAATAATTCACAAAATTTCTTTTTGAAGTGCTGCTTTGATTTTAAGGCTAAATTGTTACGCCTGCAGGACTGTACTGCAGCTGGAAGTTACGCATATAAGTGTTGAGTTGTTTTCTTAAAGAAAACTCGTTAAAAAAAGCCATAAAGCAGTAATCCGCTTTCCAGTTAGTGTATTTGTTATCTAAAACTGAGTTGTTTAAGTACCCATGATTCCTGTGTTTTCAGATATTCAGCAGGTACTCTGAACCTGATGAAAATCTGTTTTAAACAGTCATCCGATTTAAAAGCCAGAATATAAATGTGGCCCAAGAGCACACGCACGTGTATATAGATTATTGTAAAATTCTGTACTTCATTTCTAGTCTAATGTTTGAGATGTCTCGTTTATGTGTCAGGCAATTAATTATACAAGTAGTGACTAAGGGTAAAATACATCCTTTTGCTTATATTTATAGTTACATTTTTAAAATTTATCAGATGTGAAAATGACCCTTCAACTGTTAAATTTTATTTTTTTTTTCCATGGAACAGAAATGGAAGAAAACCATCAATTTTCATGACTTCTAAGTTGGTTTGGATTCAAGTACTTTTTCAGCTCATGAATTACCCAAAATTGTACATTTTGCCAGCCATTCTTGAGTCGAACAAAGGGAATGAGCGTGTCAGTAAGGTTGAAATATGGTACAACAAAAAGATCCTTTTCTATATATATCTTTGTTTCTAGCTTGTGAAACTCTGGTGCAAGAAAGAACTTCTGCATATATCTCTGTTTCCAGACAACTTAATGCTTTCAATAGTACTATTCTATTTGCTAGTAGTTGTTATTTTGCTTACTACTTCAGCTCAGGTCTGTGGTAAGAACACAGAGGGGGGCTTGATCTCTGAAGTGCTGGTCAACTAATTCAAAGTTTCTTTGTGTGTGTGCACAGAACTGAACCTCAGGAGAGAAGAATGCAGAAACTAGGGTTGAATAACTTCCTTTAGGGAATTTTAACATTGGATTAGATTGTACTATTTTATTCCAGCTGCAGTTTTCAGGTGTGTGAATGAGTATGCAGTATTTTTCTGGCTTCTTCCATCATTATCTGTCACATCACTCCTATTTTTACCCTGAGATCTTTTGCCAAGTTTTGGTTCTAAGGTACAGCTTTTAAATGTGGATTGGTGCAGTCTGAGTTTTTCAAACATTCATGATGTCAGTGTGCTGCTTGACACTGATCTGAATTTTTCTTCATCTCACTTTTGTACTCTAAGCTTTTTTGCAATGTTTTCAGATACTGCTGTCTTTTTGACCAAAGTGCACTTTGATTTCTTCTCTTTTTTTTCAAAGACTTCTCCCATGCTAAGATGTTTCCTCCCCCCTCCCCCTTCCAGCCTGTTTCTTTTCTCCACTCATCGATGTAGGTGGGAAAATGTCATGCTGGCTTGGTTGCTGGTGGGGGAGCTGAATCTTTAGATTTTTCCCTTCGAGGTGCTGATCTTGTGCTTTCGCAGAATTGTGCTGCTTTTGCATGAAGAGCTTGAGTGTGCAGTCCTGATTTACACAGTGGCTGTCCAGAAATCAGTGGACTACTTTTGTCCTCAGTCCGTTATCTGTTTGCTCTGAGGCATGTAAGCAGTTTTAGTCCTGAGAATGTTTCTTAAAGTGTGAAAAAAATAATCTGCTTATATAGTATTAAAAGGAAGGAAAAAAAAGTCACAGGGTTTATGCCGTGACTTTAACAAATCCAGAAAGAGTTGACCTGTCAGATTCCTCTGACTGACAGCATTGCTGTGTGTGATGGCCCTGTGGGAAGGCAGGGTTTAGTGTTCTTTTCTGTTCTGTTGGAAAGGACTGCTACTAATATGTTATGCAGTAGAATCTATGTATGTTATCCCAAAAACACAAGTATGAGTCTTGTCCCTTAAAAATTCTTTCTACCATATTTAATTATTGCAGCACACTTTACATACATATTACTATCCTGAATTTTATCAGTGTTACAAAAGTTCCACTTTGTCGTGGAAAAGAGGTTGTCAGACTAGAAGACATGAGATAATGCTGATGGTCTTATTTATAGAGACAATATAAAAAGCAATCTTACCATGCACAACTATTTGTAGAAGACTCTTAATTTGCAGCCTGCAGATAAGATTGCCTTTTAGAAGGAATGAATGTTATGGGTCCAAGCAAGATGAAAAAGTCTAGCAAGCCATTACTTTTGTGATCTGTTGGCCACAGCACACAAGAGACCTCGACCTCCCCTAAGACACTATAGCTGGTGCTTGATCTGGGAGCTGCTGAATGGCTCCCCAAGGGTTTTGGTGCCTGAAATTCTTTGGTGCAGTCAATATGGACTGGAAGCCACTCTTAGCCAGAATGAATGAGAGATTAATATGGGCATGTAAAACTGTGCACAGTTTTTTAGTTTCTCTACAGCTGGTTCAAGCTTTTCTTCATTACAGAATAAATTCTATACAGCACATGCAGTGTGTCACATGGGTGCTGATTACGTGCTTAGAGAGTTATTGCAGCTCATATGTTGGTATCTGTATTGTAACATTTTAAAAGGCACTAGCCATGGACCAGTTAATTGAACAAAGCTATTTTTGGTTGAATCTTTTAACAACAGTTTTTCTCAAAGTACCAGATGAAAATTTGAGCTTCTTTTCTAGCTGTCTGCCACCTTTTACCTGTTTCCCTTACTTGTGCCATGTTGTAGATCAGTATTCCCTCTGTCTAATGCTTATTTTACACTAAACATCTGTTCTATATTGAGTAACCTATTCTTGTGTGTTTCAGAACTGTAGAAATTGATAAGCATTGGCATATTTAAGGCTAATAGCTGGAATACAGTTTTTTTGGTTCTATCCAGAGTTGTGTAAATCACTCAGTACTTTTGTAGTATGGTTTATTTACCTGTAAAGCATAGAATCCAGGACCATGATACTCTACAGCCTAGGCCAGGTCCAGACCATGTATTTGTAATGGCAAACTCATCTCACTTGGCATAGATTGAATATTTGACAAAGCCTTGAACTCCTCAGGTGAATTCATTGTTTTGTCTGGCAAGCACTGTGCATAATGGCACTGGTGCTGTGTGCTCTTTGACCCTTCTGGTCAGTGATGTGGTGGGCATAAATGCCCCAGATCAAGTCTAATCACTTCCAGATGCATTATAGCACTGTTATCATTTATCTCTAGATGTTATATCTAAATGAGATAGTCAAAGAAAATGGTAAAAACAATAATTAATCACTCTCTCTTTATTTTTTTCCTAACAGAGAGTGTTTTAGGTAAATGCATCTTACAGGAGGAAGCAAAACCAGCAGCTTTGAACAAATAAAAACTTTATAAAGGATGTAAGACAGTGCTAGCCAGATTTTTAAATGATCTTTTGAAGACCTGGATTAGAAAGTTTTTACAAAGTTTGTGGCAACTGATGAGAGACCTCCTGGTGTTTCTGTCTAACAAAATCAAGTTCTTCTTTGCCTAATGACTCTTTCAGAGGTGTTAGGATGACATGTTAAAATGTAGATATTTAAGATACATTATTATAGAAATGGTATAATGGGGTTGACTGAGCACAGAGGGGAAGTGATTTAATTAAAGGTATGGATTAATTAGGGGTTTCAGTTGTATAAAGCCTCATTTGTCTCAACTGTTGGCACTGTGTAAACATAATAAATTTAAGTGAACTTTGCACTTCTGCACCTGTATACTTAGGAGTAGAATTAAAAGGAAAATTTTGGAATCACAGAATGGTTTGAGTTGCAAGGGACCATAAAGATCCTGTTGTCCAATCCCCTGCTGTGCGCCAATTAGACCCAGTTGTTTAAAATCCAATCCCAGTTCTAGGGATGGGGGCATCCACAGCTTCTCTGAGCAGCCTTTCTCACTTTAAGTTGTGCTTGGATCTGAACTCGGTAACAACATCTTTCAACAGAAACAGTGCCCCTTAATAAGAAAAACCAAACCAGGCCTAAAGTGTAGCTAATATGCTTCAGCCCAGAGCCACAAAACACTGGGAATATAAACAGTGGTATGCAGGCAATTTAGTGTGAAGGTGGAATTGCTGTTGAAGGTGTTGAGTGTGTATGTGTGTGGCTCCACATGGCTTATTTTTTTCATTTCTTTGGTGGGACTCAGCTGGATGATGATAGTGATCTTCATCTCAATATGAATTTGGTACACTGACTCCTGCAAAAGGGATACAGTTGGGTATATATGAACTATAACTTCCCCCTTTTTTTTTTTAGTTGCAGATTGAAATATCATGGGCAGAAAATAGTTTGGATGATGCATTTTGCCAGCATATCTCTGCAATTTCACTTTTAACAATGGATAAGTGTAAGCACGTGGGACGTCTGCGACTGGCCCAAGATCACTCCATTCTCAATCCTCAGAAATGGCATTGCATGGACTGCAATACTACGGAATCCGTGTGGGCGTGCCTCAGCTGCTCGCATGTGGCGTGTGGAAGATACATCGAGGAACATGCACTAAAGCACTTTCAGGAGAGCAGCCACCCGGTGGCGTTGGAAGTAAATGAGCTGTATGTTTTCTGTTATCTCTGCGATGATTATGTTCTCAATGACAACGCAACCGGTGATTTAAAACTCCTGCGGAGTACATTAAGTGCAATCAAGAGTCAAAACTATGAGTGCACTACTCGAAGTGGGAGGACTTTGCGTTCTATGGCCGCAAGTGATGATTCCTACCTTGCACACGGTGGTGCTCAGGCCATGCTTCGGAATGAAGACAGGATGTTCACAGCTCTCTGGCACCGACGGCGTGCGGTCCTTGGCAAAGTATTCAGATCGTGGCTTGAGTTGACACCTACTGGAAAAAGGATTTTGGAAGAAGAAAGACATCAAGAAGAAGCAGAGCTAAAAAGGGACAAAGCTAGGAAGAGAAGACAAGAACGAAAGCGTGAGTTGAAAGCAGAGATGGAAAAGATGCCTCCGAGAAAGAGCAGTCGTTTACAAAATCAGATTAGAATGTCCTCAAAACCAGAACCCTGCCCTCAAAAAACATCACAGAACATGGCATTTTTGGCAGAGTTGAAAGAAACATATACCTCAGAAGAACTGAGATTGAAAAAAATAAGTGACTCTCCAATTAAACGAAGGCCTACAGTGACTCCTGGAGTAACAGGATTGAGAAACCTGGGAAACACATGCTATATGAATTCTGTCCTGCAGGTATTAAGTCACTTACTTATTTTCCGAGAATGCTTTTTAAAGCTTGATCTCAACCAAACTCAGGAACTGCTGGCAACAGCAACCAATGGTAAAACAAGATCTTCATCTAAACACCTGTCAATAGCTGCCTCAACATTACACATGAATGAGAGCCAAGAGACAGTAAAGGGATCATATTCTGTGAGGCGGCCTAGTTTATCCTCTGGATTAAGTGGAGGAGCATCAAAAAGTATGGAACTTATTCAGCCCAGGGAGCCCAGTTCAAAACACATTTCTCTCTGTCACGAGTTGCATACTCTATTCCAGGTTATGTGGTCTGGCAAATGGGCGCTGGTGTCTCCTTTTGCCATGCTTCATTCTGTGTGGAGACTAATTCCAGCCTTCAGAGGGTATGCCCAACAAGATGCTCAGGAATTTCTCTGTGAACTTTTGGATAAAGTACAGCAGGAACTGGAGACTACAGGGACCAGATATCCAGCTCTCATCCCTGCTTCTCAAAGAAAACTTATAAAGCAGGTTTTGAATGTGGTTAACAACATTTTTCATGGACAGCTATTAAGTCAGGTATGTTTTATGATTACTTTTTTTAAGGTGTTTAATGATTTAGTTCTGGATTTACTCTGGTCAGTCAGGAATGGACATACTTCGAAGCTTTATACATTTATAACTACTGAGGGGGGAACGGTGAGGATATATTACACAGTTTCAGAAGAAATATTACGGTTTCAGTAGAAGCCACTCTCTAGCCCTCCCACTACCAAAAACCAGGCCATTCAAACCCAATACACCTGTTAATCATAAAAGTCTTAAATTTGTTATTTTAAAATGCACCTTTCCACCTACCTAGAAATGCTTGTATTTGCTGTTAAGCACCAACTCATTTGAAGGAACAGAGAATTTACAATTTTAAGTATCTGGCTTATCACAATAGTGCTACTAGATAAAAGGTGTTAATCTTGTGTAAGTAGAAACTGATTAGGTAATGGATGTCAAACAGGATATTATTTCACTAAATAGTTTGAATTTGAGATTGATTACCAGTGAGTAATTGCATGTCATGATTTTATGTACAGAAATACTAATACTTCTTTTCTATTACAACACAAAGATGCAGAAGGCTCAGTCAACACCGGAACCAAATTTTTGGGGTGGAGGCAATGGTGGTTTTCCCTCTTTCTGCACGATTGCTTTTATTTTTTTCCCCTAATTTTCAGCTCTCTATTAAGTATTTCAGTGTGTTCACCTGCTATTATGCATATCCCAGCAGTGTTTGTGTACAAATGTCTGAATACTGACTGAACAAACAAATGCTTGTTTCTGTTGAATTAATCTAAAAACTAACCACATTGCAGCAAGAACAGAAGTCGGGAAATTCCTGGCTCCTGGAATGGATCTGTAGTATACATGATTATCTTACTGAGGGAGTGCAGAAGCATTTGATGAATATTGTGTGTAAAGAAAAGGCTTAACACAACAATGTCTGTTCCTGGTATTCTGACTATTTGATAGATGGTTTAATGTTTGAATATGTAAAACTGGAAATCTAAGTGGTTTTTGACTAAGGTAGGATTGTTTACGGCTACAATACCTGTAAACTTCACAGGAAGGTAACAGGGTTGTTTGCAGCATATGTCAGCCCTCAGTCATTTTAGGTTTTGTGAAACTACTGGGAAATGCAAGATCTATCAATAAAACTGGATCACCAGATTATTCTGTCTGGCCCAGTGTACGAGCACTTCTGTGGCATACTTCCTCTCCTTGGCTAGTACATATCCTGTATCAGTGTTGCACAACTGGACGTGTTTAGTATATTATGTCATTAAAGAGTGTTTTGTTTGAAAATTCCATTCCTCTCCAAAATAGCAATTTTTTCAGGAAAATAAAGTAATTTTTTAGGAATACTGACAAGGTTTGCTTGCGTTGCAAACCTCCTTACAGGATTCATTGCATTGGTAAGAATTTTCAAGGCTCTAGAGACACAGCATCATTTCAGTAATAACTACTCCCACATATTTTTAGCTTTATGTAAAGAGGTTTGTGACTAGAAACCCTCCCACCTTCCTGAGACCAGGAGGGGAGTAGTGAGAATTCACTAATGAGTAAACTAAAACAAACAAAACCAAAACCAATACAAAACAAAAAGACTCCTCACTTCCACACTATTGAGCAAAACAGAAAGGGAATTAAGCAGTTTTGAGGTATCCTGTGACTTCTGTGACTACATAGAGCTCTTACTGCAGCTGCACCATGTCTGTGTGCAGAATACAGCCTTGATGAACTCAAGAATGCCTGAAGTGAGAGGAACAAGGAAAAGAGTACTGAGACTGTTATCTAGTAATTTTTCCCTGGCTTGCTAGGCAGTTCCCACGGACTGTTCAACACTTTACCCCTCCCAGTGTTCCCTTTGTCTTCTGCCACTCCTTTTTTTAGTTTAGTTTTCACTTGTGGTTTTGAACATGATAAATATTATAAGGAAAAGGTAAGCCCTGAAGATTTAAATTTCTTCCTTGTAAAATATATTTAGGTCATCTTAATGATTTAGTCCCTGGTGTTTCCACATGGAAAGATGAACTTTAAAAACTCTGTTAGGCAATTATTTTTCTTTCCTCAGTAAGATTCCTACATCGTGATTTTACTAGGCATTTGTCAGAACTGCTTTAATGAAGTTAACAAAAAAGGCAAGAAAACCCCCATGCAGGGCTGAAGAAAACCCCCAAACTTGCTATGTCATCACATCTTGTACTATGATAGCTCTTAAAAGCAAGGAGTGTACATTTAGTCCCTACAGGCTTTACTTTATCTACCCACAAGATAAAGTAATATTGTGATAAATACAGTAATAAAAATAAAGTAATATGTAATACTGTGACAGTACTACAGTTTCTCTCTAGAAGACAGTTGGAGCTGTTCCCAGCTGCCCTTATTAAAAATAAGACGGGATTTTAGTCTAGAGTGTTAAGTTACATCTCACTTCATTGAAAAAGGGGAACTGGGAAGCATGTTTCTGTGTGCAGTTGCCTTCCATTTTAGAACCCCTAAAATGTTACCATACTTACTGGCCATTTGTACAGAAAATACAAATTCAAGATACTTGATTCTGTGAGATACTCAAGTGCCATGAAGTCAATCTCCCTGACCTTCAAACCTCAGGACTACTGTGAATGACTCTTGATAAAGTACGCAGAGGATCCCTTACAGTGCTGATAAGCTGTGTGTTTACTTAGGTATCACATTACTTTCACATGTGCAGCTAAACTTTTTCTCCCTTCTTCTAGTTCTAATTTAACTTGAAGGGAAGTCATAATCCTGAGTTTGCCATCAGTCTGTTGCTATTGAAGTGCTGCCTGGTTCAGCACTAACTGAAGAAGGCAGAGAATTGAGTGTTTGAGAATCTTACGCAGATTGCTTTTTGATAACTAGAAAAAGTTTTGGGTGATGTCAAAACAATTGAATGTTTTGTAAGAGGTAGTTGTTTTTGTTTTGCTGTGTTCTCAGCTGATTTAAAGTAAGTTTTCTTCATTTGCTACTTGAAATGTGTTACTGTTTCATGGAGTACTAGACTAGGTAATGTCTGGTTTTTTATTTTATATTTAATTTAATACCTGTTTTAGGCTTTCAGCTTTTTGCTTTGCAGGACTATGAAACTGCAATACCTGGTACATCTAAGAGAAGTAAAGATCTGCATTGTAGGTGTAAAAACCCTTCCCCTCTGTTCTAGTCTTCCTGCAGCGATTGTCTGGAGACAGTGGCTCCTACCTCTCAAACCCATTGGGACTCTGAGGAGATCCCAATATGTCTATTAAAATCCTACTTGTTTTCAATCCCTCAGTGCTTGTACTCTTGTGGAAGGTACTTACTGTCTCCTGTCATCAGTCCTTCAGTGGGGAAGGAGAAACTACTGTGCTATGAGCTCATGTGGCAGTGGTAAAGTGACCCACACTGGCTCACAGATCTTTACACTTCAAGAGCTCAAGTATGTTCACTGTTGTCTCAAGAGTTTTATGGCTTATGTTTTTTTTCAAATGGTACCAACTAAACAGCACAGTATGCAACAATTTTTAAATTATCTTTATTTCAACTTTGTCCATATGAAGCAAGGAGGGGGACAGGGGTCTTTCTAAAAATGCAGAAATTGAAATAGCAGATTTTATTGTGTGCCACATGTGCTCTGAAATCGTATGAGCAGAAATTCTCATACAAGGATAAAATCCACCTTGAGTTTCCTTCTCCAGGCTGAACTGTCCCAGCTCTCTCAGCCTTTCCTCATAGGTCAGATATATCCAAGGCCTTTCATTGACTCCTTGACCCTTTGGTGGTCCAGCATATTCATGTCTCCCTTTTTTTCTGAGCACTGGGCCCAACACTTCAGCTGTTTGGGAGCTGAGGAGAGGGCAGGGGTCACCTGCTTGAACCTGCTGGTGATGCTCTGCCAAATGCAGCTCCAGAGGCTGTGTGCCTCCTTTGCCATAAGGGCACATTACTGCCTCATGGACCTACCTCTGGGCATGCTTAAAACTTCTAAGCAGTTTCATTATGTCCTGATCATTTTTAAGATGGAATCTAAGCAAAATGATTCCCCCTGCTCCTGCTCAGCATGCCAGAATAACAGCATGCAGTCATCAGAGAAACAAATACGCCAAGTCTCAAAGAGTGATGAAGTAGGTTCTAACCAGTGTAGTATGTAGACTATTCTTAAAGCATATTTCAGGACAGATTGTCTGAGAAGAGGGGAAATGTGATTTTGATTTGTTTGAAAGCCTTCAGTTTTGGGTAGTATCTGGAAGTTAGAGTTTGGGGGAGAATGCTGAGGGTGATCTGTGTACTGCTGGGTATTAAGTCAAAAGACTTAAAAAGACAAGAACTTCAGGCAGGTAATGGGAAGATTTGCACTTAAACCAGTTGATGTCATGTATACTGATTTCTCTATTTTGGTGTTAGTCTTCGTGCTTTTATGTTTAGCCTGACTGACAAAATGATTGTCAAGTTGTTTTCCAGCTAGATGAAAGTAACATTTTAAATTAATCTATAAGAGGCCATTGAATCATAGTCCAAAGTTAGCTGTGGTAATGCTTTATGTTATTTTGCTAAATAGATAAAGATCATTTTGATGATGCTGTATGCTCATCACTACAAAGTTCAGTTGGGGTTTTTTTATGCTGTCATATGAATTCTGCATTGTAGCTGTATTCCAGAGATCCCCTTCAACTTCAATTACTTTTTGTGCAAAAATTGAGTTACTAATCATTATATATATGTCTCATCTAGTGAAAGCACAAAAATGGAACCAGCTATTTTACTCTTCTTAAAAACAACAAAGGGGGAAAAAAGAGTTGGGGCAGAGGTGGGTAAGAGTTTTCTTTCTTCCATGCAAGTGCAGGGAACATAGGCAAAACAGTTGATGATGGAGTTGGCTTTTTCTGCAGCAATATGTTAACTATTTTCTTTGGCTGCATTTACACTGAATGCCATCCAGGGCAGTGGCTGTCTGTCACGTTATTGTGGCCACAATGATGCTTGTCTGAGTTAGCTTGAATCAAGCAATTTGATCCAGCTCTTTTCAGTCTGGCCTTTGGCCCATGATTGAATACTAAGCTTTAACCAAACAATTGTATTTAGTACCCGTGTTTCAAGGCATGAGAGGGTGGTCAGGGCAGAACATAAGGTAGAGATTTCAGACTAGTTAAAATCTGTAGTTTACTTTGCTCTAATGTGAATTTCTCATTTGCTTTATTATAAATGACAGCACTAAAGCTTCCTATAATAGCAATTCTGAATTATAATGGGAAGGTGGAATCAAACTCTGAATTTATAAAGTGCAGTCATAAAGACAGACATCACTAACCACATTGCTAGAGTAGACTCACTTCCCTATTATTGTTGTGCATACTTTATAGTATATAAAGTTACACTGGAGAAATGCATAAAGTTTTTGCCCTTTGAGAACATGCTTGGGAACGTGTTTTATAACATCTCATCTCATTCAACCAACTTTTGAACAGTTTTTACCATTTCTGCTCCTCTCATGGAGAAAGAAAGTGTGGGTTGTACTGTGTGAATGATAATGGAGTGTGAGATAAAGGAGTCGCATTTAGGACAGAAAGAAGAGCGATGGGAATGTCGTGAAGCCAGTGCCAATGGATAGGCCAGTGTAGATGGATTCCATGGTAGGCTGGGAATCCTCCTGTTTTTTGACTAATCCAGTTGGTAAGCACAGGCCTGGCTAGGAAAAATACTTCCACCCTTGTTGTAGCTATGCTTGGCTGTCCTTTCCTACCACGTCCAGGAGCAGTGAGGAGTGCACAGGGGCTGGTGGGGTTGGGCGTGCTTGCCCGGGTGTGTCGGGTTACCACACTGTTGGCAGCTACATAAATCCCAGAGTTTAACTCTGCTGCAGTGAGGACTGGCTTGGATTTGAGGAATAAGTGCAGCTGTATATCAGTTCAGGGTTTTGTCCCCACAAATCAGCTTTGCTCACAGTGGCATGACAAGATGAAAAGTTGATTTATGCCATCTGTTTCTGTTCATCAGGTTTTTTGACTGGCAAAAATTGGAAGCTGGGTCTATTATTAATTTCTTTTTCTCTGGGATAGTACTCATTAGCTAGTTGGGAAATAAGATCTAAACCTAGATTATTAATATAATACACTAAATTTAAAACCTCAGAATGTGTTAAAATTATCTGTATTGAGGTCATGTGTGTTATACATCCTGAGCTCCTTAATCTTAAGTGTGCATTCATGCACAACAAATACTTAAGTAACTCATCAATTAAATAAACTTTTGGCCCAACAAAATTGCCCATTTGTATGGCAGGAATTTATTAGTCATTCTGGGATTAGGCTGGAGTGTGTTTAAACTGTGACCAAACATACCATTTTGTCTCCCATGTCTAGATTTCAGCTCTGAATTACTAATAATTTGTGGCTTTGTTGCCAGATATTAGCACTTACAAAAGACGCTCCTGACAGTGTAAATTAAAACAGAGGAAACTCCTCCTTCCTGCCATGAAAGCTTGAAGTTTTGTTTTCTAAGAGCAAGGCAGGGGCATTTTCATCCTAGAGCAGTTTTCCTAACTGCTAACAGCTTTCCTAACTGCACTGCTAAATGTTCATGCTGGGACACAAATCCACATGTGCACTAGGTGGCTAATGCAGAGATGGAGTATAAGCTGTCACAGCTACTGAGTGCAATTACAAGAACACTTAGGAGGAAGACAACATGAGATGACATATAGATACTTATATAAATGATAATGATATACCAAAGCAGGGTGAATAATTACCTACAGCAAACCTTCAGAGGCAAACAAAGGAGCATCTGAACAAAACTTGAGTGTACTTTCACACTTCTGTAGGCTTACTAACCAAACTGAAGGGAACTACACTGAATTTATATAGAACAGCAGTTTCCTAAGCATTGAATGTTATAATAAATTAATTGTCTCCTGCTGTAGTATCTGCATTTTCCAGATTGACTCACTTCACTTCTTTACATTTTATTTATGTTGTCTTACTGCTTGTCCTTTCCCTAGTGTGACGATGGATCCACTTACTGAAAGAAGAAATAAATTATTTTTACCTGTTAATTTTTCTTTGAAGAAGTGTGCTTCCTAATCCAGGCTTCCCTGGAAGACTTACAAAGTAAGAAGGATATGACTTTAAAATCCCCAGCTGTTCCTTTTTTATTATTTTTTTTTCTTTTGTGTGTGTGTTTTTTATTTATTTTTATTTATTTTAAAATTAACCTATATTGTAATTTCTCATGTAAATTTTCCTTTTGGAGAAAAGACTCCTGAGACTTCACCAGCTGCTTTTTTTTGGACAGTCCCAGACAGAACATTTTGACACTGTTTTTGTTTCTCAGTAAAACATAACACTTACTTGTCTGTGATAACAATTTTGGACATGCTGCTTCAGAGAAAAGAAATTAGGTGTATCATCTCTGTTGTTAAATTGCTTTGTCTTGTCTTTGGTTACTCTTGGTTATCTCTAGGAAAAAGAATCTCTTTTTAGAGCTGTATTGTGGTACATGTTTAGCAAAGTACATTTTTGAGTGTAAGTAGCTGGTGAACTATCTTTTTTACAGGTTACATGTCTTGCCTGTGACAATAAATCAAATACCATAGAACCTTTCTGGGACCTGTCCCTGGAGTTTCCCGAGAGGTATCACTGCAATGGCAAGGAGATATCGTCTCAGTATCCATGTCTGCTGACAGAAATGCTGGCCAAGTTTACAGAAACTGAAGCTTTGGAAGGAAAGATATATGCATGTGATCAGTGCAACAGTGAGTAAAGGCAGTATGTACTCATGCATATGTTCTCTGTGTAAAATATAAACTGACAGTGCAAGTATAGAAGTCTTAAAAGTATATTGTGAACACAGACCTTCTTCTTATGTCCTAGTGTGGTCACTTGACAGCTGTTACTTGCCCACTAGAAGATTAAATTGTTCAAAAGATATTTTGAAGTGTGATGCTTCATTTTAGATACAGTCTCATGACACACTAACGGGGTTTCTAATACTCCCAGCTGCAGAAGCCATCACCTTTTTAAATTAAGGTGACTAATGTAAGTGACCACAAGTATTTTTCACTTGCATCATAAAATAAACCTTGCAAAACAGCTCTTAGAGTGTATCCTTTTTAAGGAGGCATATAGATATTTGGGTCCACACAAATTCTGTGGACAAACCTTAGACTGAAATACAAGGCTGTTACCAAGATTTGTATTGTGTAACTGTGTGTTTGACCTCAGCAAAACGAAGGAAGTTTTCTTCTAAACCAGTTATACTCACAGAAGCTCAGAAGCAGCTTATGGTGTGTCGACTACCTCAGGTTCTCAGATTACACCTTAAACGGTTTAGGTAAGTAGAACCACAACAAAAAGTGTTGCAAACTGACTGATTCAGTCTTGCTCTACCATTGCTTAGGATCAATGTTTTTCAGCATCAGTTTAATTTCCTTTACTAGTATGGTGAGAAATAGTTACTAGAAACTTCTTTTTCTTGTTCACTTGGAACATCAGTAAGATATTTTAGTTATAAGTAAGGAATTAACTTTTTGGATTTCAGATACTTGCTACTTTAGTACCAAAATTATTTTATCTTTGTTTTCAGTCAAAATCTACTAACCTTGCTCTGAACTCTTGGTAAAAATTAAATCATGTGATAGAGGTAGAGCAGGATGCTCATAATCACTAATGCACAAACCTGGACTGTATTCACTGGAAGTCTCAGACAACCTTCCTATATCCACA
Source organism: Parus major (assembly GCF_001522545.3). Classification (NCBI taxonomy): domain Eukaryota; kingdom Metazoa; phylum Chordata; class Aves; order Passeriformes; family Paridae; genus Parus; species Parus major. Next base: position 43,181,719 of record NC_031773.1, on the reverse strand, counting down.
TACATAAATACATTTAGCTTCAGAGTAGGGAAGTGGATGCTGCATCTTTGCGAACTCATAGCCCAACATGAGTGCCATCTGTCCCCTGTACAAAGGAAACTGAAAATGAGATAGAATAAATGAGAAATACCAAAGAGGTATAACAGGTGGGAAATACTTCCTACTCACCACTGCACAGATCTTAAGAAGGATACTTCAGAAGATGAGAACAGTAGGTACCATAGACACATTTAAAAGGTCTTGAAATAAAGAAGTGAAAGAGGAAGCCTAGGGAAAAAAAAACCCTGGCATTTATTTTGTGCACAGAATAATAGTTAAAATATTACATTATGTTCAAACACAGTTCAGAGTCCTGTGCTCTTTCTTTAAAAAAAACATAAGTTTTCATTTAACATTCCAGGTGGTCAGGACGCAATCACCGTGAGAAGATTGGTGTACATGTTAGTTTTGATCAAATGCTAAACATGGAGCCTTATTGCTGCAGGGAATCCCTCAAGTCTCTCCTGCCTGACTGCTTCATCTACGACTTGTCCGCTGTGGTAATGCATCACGGGAAAGGATTTGGCTCAGGGCACTACACTGCCTACTGCTACAATTCTGAAGGAGGTAGGAACCAGCTGGGAAATGAGCAGTGAGGGAGAAAGGGGTGTTCCTAATTCTAAACTGGTACAATGACTGTCTTTTCTCAAAAGCAAAAGGGAATCCATTGTAGCTGATCTGTCTGGAGTGAGAAGTGCAGCTCTGTAGACCAACAGTTCAGTTTTTGTGTTGCCTTGTTCAACGTGTTCTAGCTATAAAATCTCTTGTAAATCTCAGGAAGCTAAGCTGGGCTTTTAAAACATTGAGGTAAATAAACCAGATATATTTCAGTAAACTTGAACAGTTTACTGTTTGTACACAGCTCATTAAACAGGACCAAACACTAATTAATTATTAAATATGATGCAATTACCGAAAATGAGTGTCCTGATGACATTTTTTTTCTGATATATTTCCTTATCATAGGATTTTGGGTACACTGCAATGATTCGAAACTCAACATGTGCACTATGGAAGAAGTATGCAAGGCTCAAGCCTACATTTTGTTTTACAGCCAACGACTTACTCAGGCAAATGGACATGGTAGAGTCCCCTGTCCTAGCACAGCTGAAAGTCAGCAGCACACAGAATTAGCTGGCTGTTCCATGGACAACAGTAGCAGCTAATCCAAAGCCAGTTAACTGTGTGTATGGTAAAGGTTTAAATTGTCATTACTATGTATTTTTAAAAGGAAGTACAGTTGTACTTTTTCAATGTCTATATAGTTTTGTATTAGTTGAAGTACTCTTTATAATGGTTAGCAAAAGTTTTTATTGACAATAAGTAACTTTCTAAGTACCTAGAATTTCAATACAGCTATTTTTTTAAGGAAGAGATTGCTATGTGCATTTAACTTTTACCTCAGGCTATTTTTTTAAGCTCGTTTTGTATTTTGATAATATTTTTGAATTGGTTTAGAAAATTTACTTCAATGGGCAACTGATATTTTTCTGGTTAATTTTCTGTATATGCTTGTGTACATTTTATAGTATAGTTCTAATGATACCATGATCCTTACTGTCTTGCAGGAATTGCTACTAGGTCGTAGAATATTGACATTCACCAGCAAGTAATGTTAAAACATGTCAAATAGTAACTGAATTTTTCGTAGGCAACTTTCTATGAAATTATTTTGCAAGCTTGGATGGCTGTACTAAAGATACACTGACAGAATTTCTTAAAATATGAATTTGAGGGAATAGAGCATGAAGTTATTTTCATGTAAATATGTAAGAGGAGTGTTTAATAACACAAAAATGTATCTTTATCAAGACTTGCATGTTTTAGCCTTAACAAACCTGACAACTTAAAACTTAAGTGCCAAATTCAAAGTAATTTAACAGCCAGGGGCTTTTTTATTCCAAAAGTTTAAAAAGTTTTCTTAAACAAACAAGTAAAAAACTCAGTAACCCCCCAAAAATATAACCACACTCACTCACCCCACTGTCATTGCTACAAGAACATTAGCATCCCTTTTCTTGAATTGGACCGGCTTACTTTAAGCTGTAGCAAGCATTGTTTCTCTCAGTCATCCCTGAACAAACAGCTGATGAGAAGCAGCTGCAATGTTTGCATGAAAGCATTCTCAGTCTGGTTTCATTACCCACAACTGCTGTACCTTATACTACATGGTCCTACCACTAGCATTAACAGAACTGTGCAGTGAGGAGAATTTAACAAGCAGGAATTATCAATCCTCCACATACAGTAGTTAATGCCAGTTACATTTTAATTGTGAAGTTATTTTGTGTAAGTCCTATGCAAATTGTTACCTCATCTTCTGCAAAGTTTATACCTCAATAAAATGCCTTGATATGGACGGAAAAGCATGTGCGTACTGGAATCAATTCCTACATTATCATTACATTTTTAAAAATTATTGTTAAGATTTTGTCTAACAGGGGTTAAGGCATTAACTATACAACTGCTTTGTGCATCTGTCAGTGACTTAACAGCTGGTTTTATTAATGACTTCTATCATTTCTGTTTCTGAAAGATGCCATATAGCAAGCACATAGCAGCCTCAGATCTCAAACTTCCTGGTCTTGTAATCATCATAATTAAGTGTGCAAAACAGTTCAAGTGTTGGTTTGGGGAATTTTTTGATTGGTTGGCTTTTTTGTGGTTTTGGTTTTGATTTTTTTTTTCTTTTTTTAGCCAAAAGACGTGCTGAAGTGAGTGATCTGACAAATGCACTTGTTATGGCTGTTCAGTCTTTCAAATACTTTGCTGTCCTTGCTGATGAGGAAATGAATGTAATTTAAACACTTTTTTCTACTTACAGGTAGTTCAGAAAATTTGCCTTTCAGGTTTCTGATACTTTTTTTCTCCAAGCACATCTCTTAGGAGATCCATAGGGGTTGTCAGAGACTCAAGCATAAATGGAAGAGTGTCTTTGGACATGTAGAGAGCAACTTGGGTGTGAGAGTTTATTAGTCTCAATCATCACTATTAAGCACATATTCAAGTCCCTTAGGTGGAATCTTACCCTGCCATCTTGACTAGGAAGATTGCTTAGGCTGTGCTTCCAACTGTTCCCCTGCATTGCAGCAAATATTGCCAAGTCTCAAGTTTTTCTCTGAAAGACATCATTAGCTTTGCAAAAGCAAATCAAATTTTCTTCCCATTGCTGCTCTTGGGTAGAGCAAGAGAAGGGGAGGAGAAAGAATTCTAGTCCTCTGAATCAAGGCAGTGGGGAGAGCAGAGATGATCGATGCAGTGCACCACAAGGATGAGCTAATTCAGGTGCACTTCTCCACAGCTTCTGCTAGTTCAGGTAGTAAATAGCTCCGCCCCCTTTAACCAGATTAAGGCTGTTGGCTTCCTTTGCTATGAGAGCACGTTACTGGCTCATAGACAGCTTCTACCCCAGGTCCTTCTCTGGGCAGCTGCTTCCCACCCAGCCTGTGACTCCTGCCCAGGAGCAGGAGTGGTGATTCCACTTGAAGAACTGCATGAGGCTCCTCGTCTTATTTCCTAAGCCTGTCCTACTCCCCTTGTGTGGCAGTGCCCCCAGCTGGTTTACCAGCCACTCCTCCTGCTTTGTGTCATCTGCAAACTTGCTGAGAGATCACAGGGATGCAGCACGCAGGCCAAAGTAGCCTCAGGTTGAACTGAAAAATAGTAACAGTTTCCAGGCCCAGGTGGTAGTTTAATTTTGCGTCGGGACAGCGCATGCATTTTCTCTAGTAGTAGGGAAGGCTTCTGTAGAGCCCTCTCCCATTTAAGGGATTCAGAGATTTAGCCTTACTGAAAGAAAAAAAAAATTCTAGTTTCAAAAACTGGGGACATAGGCACTTCCAAAACAACTAGGTAAAAGATTTACTGTTTATGTGAACTGCTGACTAGCCTACACAGCTTGTGTTTTTTATCTAGAGCCCTGTACCTATGTAAAAGAAGCAAGATGTAAGCATTGGTAGAAAGGCAAAGCAAAGCTAAAATGAGTATGACTTCGAATTATAAGAGTTGGGTTCCTGTCATGGCAAAAACACAAGTCAAAAATGATAGAAGAGTCACAGCAGAGTTGTCTGGTTTTTCTTTTACTTAAAAAATACTGAAACATTCAAAATTTTGAAAACAGAAAAGCCTCTTAAATCTTTGCAGAAAAAAATAATTATGCATAAGTCTTAAAAAATTATAACCTGCTTCAAAGCATGCCATGCTTTTCTCAGGCTACACAGTCTTTATCTCTAAACACACCTTCGTGAAAGTGTTTGGACTGAGGAAAGTATACTGCCCACCTCCCATTGTGGACAGCTGACTGATGTTCCACAGAAGGCTGAGTACCAATAGTGCATAATCCTGGGAAATGAATAACAATGAAAAGCCTCTTTTTTTTAAAAAAAAAGAAAATAGGATTTGGCAAAATTCCTCCATCTCCACAAATGCTAGCTGTAAAAGTCAAATTAACAAATTCCAGTTATGTGTACACATCCCATCATTAAGTTTCCATACCATCTTACTGTGTTATTGTACTGTTCTGAAATACAAATAGTGTTTTGATACACTGAAGCGAACATAACACAACCAAATAGACGCTGCAGCAGTTTTCTTGCTACCCCACATGCCCTATTTCATCCTTCTCTTTGAAATGTTTATACTCACCCAGCTGCATTTGTTGTACCCACCAGCCTGGTCTTACCCACATCTAAGAGGAGAAGCATAGTAGTTGAGTCTAAAATTAGGAACATCTTAGGCCATGCCTTCATCAAAAGGATGCATCACACAGGGTCAAGCCGTACCTGCTATAATGATGTGTCCCACAAGGTGTGTGTGTAAGAAAAACCCTACCAAGTAGCTTCTGAACTCTGGCTTCTAATAATTCCTATGGAAAGAATCACCATTTCTGGTGCTGCATGTAAAAGAAAAGATGACCCCATCTTCTGGGTATTTGAAAACAGACTTCAGCATCTGGCTCAAAAGTCTTTTAGTCCTGTCAAGTGACAAGAGAGCATGGCTCACATAGCAGACAGCACAGCAGGTAAGTTTGCTTGACCTACTGTTAACACTTACAGCAACAGGAAAAAGCTGCCTGAAGAGCATGAAAGCAATAGGAAATTCATTTATTTTAAGGAGGTAGAAGAAATATGCTTGCCTTTTATACTGCTGGGCTGGAGGATGCAGGGAGGCCAGCAGCACAGGACACTTGTATTCAGATACACCCAGTTAAATTTATTGGCAATAAAGCATCATGCTCTGCAAGTATTTTTCTGAGTCATTTCCACTGCAACTTGTTATACATGATTATCAGCCTACACATGTGAACTAACAAACAGCCAGCAATTTAAAAATTGAGGCCATAGTCCAAACTAGCTCTACTAGTCTGGGTCTATTATATTTGGGTTTAAAAAACCCAAAAAAGAACAAAGGGAAGAAAACACAACATTGATCTGAACAACCAAATGGATCTAAAGTAACCATGAGTGAAGTTAAGAAAGCCTTAAACTGTAGAAACAATACCAAGTCTCACTGAGCTACTACTAAACAGGTACCTTCCAGAGAGAAAAGTCTGGAAATTGCTGATAAGCAGGCAAGAACAGAAACAGATTTGTCTTGCTTGTTTCTAGCCGACTTAGTACAAAAATAGGTGAGCTGGAAGCCAGCCAGGCTACAAGAACCTGCTCTTATCATGTCAAGAAGTGCAGGAGAGTATGGTCTTGTTAGCATAAATGAAAATAGCAGCAGCAACATACCCAGCAACCCCACTCACCAGATATTCTTTCAAGTGCCAGCTTTCACTTTGCAATGCACAAGCACCTGCACTAGCCCGTGTTTCTTGGCAAGTTGGGACACACATAACCACACAGTTGCAGAAATTAAAATTCATTGCTGGGATGCCAAGATTCCCAAACAGCAGCAGCAGAAATACACATTTCTGTATCCCATTTCATCAATTTCTGCACATTTAAACAGCACTGAGTTTAAACAATAATTGTAATTGGGGAAAAACCCCATCAGCGTCTTATTACAGGCAGTACATGACACTGCTCCCTTCTAAATTGCAGCTCACATAATCAGGTTTGAAAGGACAAAAATGCAGCTTTTACCCAGAAACAGGAGAAAATAACTGATACTTTTAAGTTAATATGAACTCTTCTATGGAGACAGACTGTGACTATAAAGGAGCAGGTGAAGTGTCTGTTTCCCAAGCACTTATGTTTAAGGCACTGTTACTAACCTATTACCAGAGCTGTCATTTTTATCACCAGTAACTACTGAAAATTTTAATATGCAAATAATGAGGTAAAGGTACAGAATTGGAAGACATTGCATATAGGCCTGCAGAGCCATGGGATTTAGTTTACCTTTACAAATGAGATTCAACAGTCAGATTTCACTGCAGCAGGAAGACAGATAATGACTTTTTATATCATGAAAACATCAAATACTCCAGGTTATTCTGCCTGCATGAAGTACTCAAATATTTTCCTTGTCCCCACCAATTGTGCAATCAAATGTGAACTTTAAAAAGACAGGAAATCACATGAAATTTGACTCTATGCAAGAGGGCAAGCCAGTGGCAGATTATATAGGCACATACACTGAAATTGAGTTGACTTCAGCTCAAAGCAGCATGTTGATGCCACCAGCAGCAGAGACCACCAGCTGCATTGGCCATGTTCTAATACAGCTGAAGTCTAAAGACTGGCACACTCAAAATCTTGACCACACACCTTTACTGTAGTTGTCACATTTTGTCCTGTAAAGTGTTGATGACTTCTTGCCCTGTATTGCAGCACTGACAAGACTATTTAAACAAGCATGAAAGGCCAAGTTTCATATGAAGGGTAAGACAAGGTCCAGTTTCAAGACAAGAAATGGCAAATCAAGTTTGTAAAATATTTAATAGAGCAGTTTCCCAGTGGACTCCTGACCAGAATCATAACCAGACTTCTAAAAAGTATATATATTTTCAGATTTGAAAATTTATCTTTATTTTTTACAAAATGGATTCCAGGAAGTTTAAAAGGCAATATCATAGAGGACTGGGGTGCAGAAATCAGGTGTAGTCATTCAAAGCATTCAAGTAGGAATATGGTCATATAAATATTTGAAAAGCATCTTTTATCATAAATGTTCAGAACAAAATGTATAACTCATTCCAAACTGAAAATTGAGCTTTATAGCACATATTTCCCTGAACAGAAAAAAAATTTGAAGTATTTCTAAAGGCCTGAAAGCATTTTTTTTGTTTTTTTTCCATGGTTAGTTACAATTAGAAGACTTGCCTTAGCTTAAATTCCTTCCTTTCCAAATACGGAAAGTATTAACATCAGTCCACTGTTAAAACAGACAATGTGTTGCAAATTAATTCTGGTATAGGATGTTCCAAGAAAGCCTAGAGTATAAAGGTGCTGAGGTGGCTCTGAGTTAGTAGTCGTCGCCCCTGCTGACGACCTCCTTGCAGGTGGGGCGCAGCAGGATGGTGTGCTCGAACTGCGCCGTGTACGAGCCCTTGATGTCGCACAGGGGCGGGTACGGATCCACGATGCCCAGGTCGCACAGGTTCTTCAGCGCCATCAGGTATTTGCTCTCCCCCAGGCGATCCAGCCACCGGCGGCAGAAGGCAAGAGTACCAAAGTTTTCATTGATAACATTTAGCAAGTGTTTCGCTCTTGGAAGCCTTGAAATAAAAAAAAACCAAAGAAGAATGCATTGGAGAAGAAATAGGTATCACCAGCATGCATTCACTACAGAAGCAAAACACACCAATTAAGAATAAGGTTAGATTGCAAGGTCTTTTCAGATTTCCTAGACTTGGAGATGTCTTTCTACATCAATCATACGTTCTCTTTAGAAAATAAAATGCACTCTCCTCCCACAAATAGGTAATCTTCAAAACAGATTGTGAACCTATCTGCAAGCCTACATTAAACATGGAGACGGGAATCTTTCTCTTAAAAAAATAAAAGGACATTTCATTTCATAAAGAAAAACAGAATTCTTCCTGATCCAGAGTGATCAGTAATCTGAACTAATTTTGGCAGAAGCTTGGTGGTTTAAAATGCTGAGTTCTCACTTCTGTAGCCAAATACTCAGTGAGCTTTTTATTCATACTTACAACATACAGGCATTAAAAATATATATTTATAGATCTACTAAGAACTAAGCTTATTTTCAGTCAAGCAGTTTCTTTGTGATCTTTAGTCTAATTTTTCCTATCATCTCTCACATTCCTAGTATGTGCTATGGAAAAGCACGTATGCCTGCTGTTTCCCACCAGAGTATCTTTGTTTCTGAAAATAGGTTGCACTCCTTAGAAATGTCAAAATGCAAAGCCAGTGAACCTAAAAATGAGTAATTTCTTCATTTTACAGCAATGCAATAAAACAAACTGAAAACTCTCAAAATATCATAAAGTAAAACAGTGCAAATACCGTAATAGATTCTGGGAACAGCAGTAAGACAAAAATTGTGGCACACAACCACAGAACAGCTATTGACTAAAAAACTCACTGTACATTTAACACACAGATGAAGACACAAATATAATCTATATATTACTCATCATCATGAAATCATGAAAAAATAATGGTAGGAAGACTGTTAAAAAACCAAAATAAAATTCTCAAAACATATTTTCTGTTTCTTGGAAATAATTCCGTTTTGTTCCACATTAACAGAGTATTTTGTAACAGTTGCTAACACTGTCCTTTGAGTCCTCTGACAGTGCTATTAGTGAAGAACATGCATTATATCAAATTTGAATCCCAAGGGAGTGGTAGCTCTATCAAAATACACCAACAAAATCCAACCTTATTGGCACGTGCCCGACATCAAAATTCTTCATATAATGAGAACACTCCATATCATCATGAACAACACCTTTTCCTGTGCTACCAAAGGTTTCTATAGCATACACTTCACCTTCCTAAGGAGAGAAAAAAGGAACATGTTTCAATATGAAGATGTGACATTGTGTCATTCCGATACAACATCTCAGTATTACAACTTCTGAATACAAGTAATTAAACATGAACCGATTCAATCACCAAATAAATGTTAAAAAAAATTCAGCACGGAGATTTCACACATTAGAGTTGCAGTTATCTCCAAATCATCAACTATTTACATCAGTACCATTTTATTTCAAGCCAGAAGCATCAGCATGTTTCTAGACACAATTTCTCGAAGTCCTTGCAGTTGAAACATTGTCAAGGCATACATCTAACACAGCTGAGAAACTACATTTGCTAACTGGAAGTCCTTCTCCTGTGCTATTTAGATATAAGTCCTAGGAAATGTGTAGTTTAGAAGTAGCAAACTGGTGTTGATTACAGACACTGCACTGATGAACTTTCTGCCCAGTTTCTGCAAGAATTTTCTGAGAACAGGTGCTAGTATATACCTTTAACCTGCTCATTTCCATTCCACAAGATGAATTTCTTCAAGAAATGAAGGTAATGTATATCTGCAGGGGCATTATCAAAATTCTAGCCAAGAACATACTGAAGTGCCATTATACAAACTAATTTCTGCCATATGCATTCACACATCCTTAATAGTAGGACTGTGACAGGGACTTAACAAGCCAGGGCATCAAACACTGATGGACACTATGACTTGCATTGTTTATTTTATTAACCTACTTTTAAAGTCACAAGCCCAAAATAAGAAGCCATATGAAAAGCAGTAACATGGGCTTCAAATTCAAGACAAACTCTTGAAGATATCCCTGAATATTCAACTGACTCATTAAAAAAGCACAAACCCTCAAAAACCCCCACGCAATGCTGCCACAAGATTCACTTAACACCCACTTTTTCTGAATAAGAATCATCAGAGGCCCTGTTAGTCACAAAAAACTCACTGGGTTGCAGTTTGATACTATAAATAGCACAGTACATTAAGACCTTGGCTATGCTCCACATTCTTCATTGCCAAACTCACTGTGTTTAATGATGTAGGATTGTGTCCTAAGTAACCTACAGAAGCTGAAGAAATTAAAAAATGTCTTCTTCCCAAAACCAAACCATTAACTAAGTCAAACTAAGAACACACAAGCTTTTTTACCTTCCTTTTCCAATACTCTTAATCCCTTTGCAGCCTTATAGATAAGATGATAATTAAAACTTTGTCTTTTTGTGCACATCATAGGTCAATAACTATGATACAAGTCTTGGGTGAGGAGAGTGAGCCTACCTCAAAAAACAATCCTGTCCAGACCATACCTGTGCCTAATCAGGTCTTACAAGTTTTATCTATCCTGATAGACTTACTGCTGATCATTAGTGTTCAGGCTTAGAATGAAATTAAAAGCTTCTTGTCTCATCACCCAACTTTTAAATCTTATCTCATTAGAACAAGAGCTTCAGTGCAAATGATGGCTAAATCTCGGGTTCCATGTTTGAATACTGCCTTGCCAACTGGTACTTTGTCACATCATCTACAGCCATTGCCCTTCCCCTGCTCCAGAACACTATCCAAACAACATCTTTCAACTAGACTCTCACATTAACTACAAATACACTTATTTTATATCTTGAGAGAAAAACTGCATTGGAAGCTTTTCAAGAAAAATACTGGATCTAACAGTACTCACAAAAAGTCATCCAAAACTACACTACAAGAATTACTTGAGTGAGAGAAGATTTCATTACAGAAGAAATAAACAGGAGTATGAATGACCTGTAAGTCATCCAGGAAAACTCTGATTTCCTGAATTCCAGTTCACCCCTAAATATAAATTCCTGTCCTTTTCCATGGTTCTAAATGCAACATTCAAACATACCATTTAGTATCATGTACACACTGAGAAATAAATATGCAGGAATTTCAGTACGTATTATTATGGCGTTCGGATTTCAATAGCGATGGGTTTGTCTTTTGGTGACATTTTTTGGTTTTTTGGTTGTTTTTTAAATAGCAGAGTTCTGAGGCTTCAATTTTCAGAAAGTGTGAGATAGCTGAACACTCCAGTGCTAAAATGAAGAAGCCACTGAGACAAAACTACTCCTGTACAGGATCATTACACAGTACAGCCATTACTCCACTACAATTATTCACCAGGATGACAAAAACTACAAATTGAAAGTGCACAGGAAATACTGTTCTTGCAATGATACTGGGGAAATTTAACAGAAAGAATAAAGAACTTGACTTACCTCCATTCTTGTGGCTTCTCCTCCTTTCACAATGGGGACTGTTTTTCCTGCATGTATCCTATATGGCCCAATGGAGTGTCCATTCAAATTACGAATTGGCTTCACTTTGGAAGAAAACATTAATATTACAGGCAGTTTCCTAGCAAATGGTAAACCCTTTAGGGCAATTTGGTTTGTTATATCATATAAAAAGTACAGTAGTGAGTTGTCATATTGCAGAGGAAACAAACGCAGAATTATCCACACATCTTGTACAAACACCAACCAAGACACAAGTTAGTTTTGTATGCTTTAGCAAGGCTTCATTATTTAAGAGCAGCAACTCCAAGAGTAATAAAAGCTTATTAATAAAGCCAAATTGCAAGTAACAAATGATCTGCACAGTTCAAAATTGTTGTTAAGCATTCATCTTATCTGTTAAAGATACAATACTTAGAAGGGTAAGCCAAGACCATTTCTCCAAAGGAAAGGCAAGCCAGCCATGAACATCTATCTATGCAAGACTCATACCATACTCCTAGCAGGAAAGTCTTTTCAATATCCTACATCAAAATCAATATTTGTACAAATCTATATACAGATACACACTTCTAAAACAACTACCCCTATATAAAGAAAATAACTTGCCTTGATATGTTTTGCCATCAATTTCAACTTCATAAGACTCCATAACTTCTTGTATGGCCTCTCCCACATCACAGAGACGCACATCTATTCCAGCACACTGAAAAATAAAGTGCAAATTTAAATGGACAATAATCACAATATTTACTGAAAAAGACTCTGTAAATTACTTACATAATGGTCATACCTTTATTCCAGTATTTGTTGCATCCTTTACAGCTTGTAATAGTCTGTCATATTTTGGATTGAATGTGACTGTAAAAGCACAGTCAATAATACGACCTGAAACCAGCAGAAGTTGGTTAGCTTCATAGCATTTGCATTGAAGAACATTCTCAAAGTTTTAATTAATAAATGAAAACTAACCACTAATATGTGTTCCAAAATCTATTTTGCAAATATCATTGTATTGCAGGACTGTTGGATCTCCAGCATTGGGAGTGTAGTGGGCAGCACAATTATTCAGAGAACATCCCGTAGGAAATGCAAGACCTGCATTTAAACCATTTTCCTTTATCAGCTTACGTGAGCAGTCTTCTAGTTTTTCACTAAAATGCAGAGGGGAGGGAGAAGAAAAAAAATAAATAATAAGACAGTTGTGATTAGTATTTCTTATGATAATTTCAAATAAATCAATGCAAGAACAAAACCTCAGAAAAATATTAAAGTAAATGCTTTTATGTCAAATCAAACTATTTGTATGCTGAGTAGATTGACAACCCTAGGCTAGAAAACACAGGCAGAACACAACAATTTTCAGTTCTTTATGTTGTTTTCTCTAGCCTTTCTTGGGAAAAGATGAATCCTCTATTGTTTTTAATCTAAGTTTAAAATATTTATCCTTACAAGCTACATTTAACCCATTCTTCCTGAGCAGCAGAGGTTAAGACAACCAAAGTTCAGGCAAATTAAATGCATTCTTTACAATTACTGTGATTTAAAAGGAGGTGGGAAAAAGGACGTAAAGCCTCTCCTTTATTAAAAAAAAAACAAACAACAACTTTTCATTATTAAAGGACATTTTAAAAAAATTGAGTGATAACTATGATAAAATAAAACCTTGTGAGACTAGTATTTGTTTTTTGGTTTTGTCTAATCTCAAGATGCTAGCTACTGCAAATCCACAAATGTATGTCCATCAGTACATTCCCCTTAAGTGTCAGTGAATGAGGTAAACTGCTGCTCACTGCAGTGCACCAAACACTGATTTTAAGAAAGCAAGAGAAATATGAAAAAAGAGAGCGTATTTTAATCAGCAAGGCCCCACTGTATGAGGTACTTTAGGAAGAATAGTCATATTTTGAGAAAATGACTGCTTAGAGCAGTCAAACTGTGTAATTTGACAGATTTGTTTCAGCCAGACTAGTGAGCTGCTTTTCTTCTACATTTCCTCATGGTATATTATTTCTTTCTGTTATCCTTGCACAGTTACCTTGGGGATCAGCTCTCATTAGCTTTCTTACTATCCTACTCTTGTCAGTACAGTCCTCAGTCACACCAGGCTGAAAGCACCTGATTTTGGAAGCTAAACTGTTCTGGATAGGTGCAGTACTTGAACAGTAGACATTCAATCTAGACAAACTGAAGGACAGAAAAAGTAATAGTTGGAAGAGTCACAAAAATCAGTCTAGGCTAATTATTTCTTTAAACTTAATCAAATTTATGTTCACCTGAATCCGTTTTCTCAGTTACTTCTTACTGAGAATAATAAAAAACCCCACTGTGTTTCCACCAGAAACATCAGTCAGTCAATGAAGACTAAACATAGTACAAACCTTCCTGCCCTGGACTGAATACACAGCCATGCTGGTTTTATGCCTCTTTGCTCAGTCCCAGGCACAGACTGCACCTGCACTGTCCACATGGCATTTCATGATAATTCTGGCAAGCAGCAGCAGTGCTACTGTTATTGCTGCTTCTCCAAGCAGCGCTGCAGAGTAGCAAAGGCACTGAAATCTAAATGAAGCATATAATCAAAGTAAGTGAACATCATGGAAAGCTTAGTTTAAAATTCCGTATAATCCCAGGCCCTGTAAAGCCGCATAAGCTAAAAATACAAGAGGAAACTTAAAGGAAATAACTGGCAACACTGGTTATGGACTTCAAACACAAATCTCTCCAACACTCATTACACAGTGAATTCAGCACATAAAACTAAGACTAAATCTCTCCCCCTCTGGAAAATGAAGAAAAATCTACAGTAGAGTCTTCCAGTAGATGTGTGTCCTCACCAGATTTCTATCATTGTCATTCCAGGTTTTATCCAGCTCATAACGTATTTCCTCACTTGTCTATGTGCCTCTGCAGCCTCCCGAAAATCATTCCAGATTTCCTCACTGGCTTGGTCTAGTGCTTTCTTTTCTTCACTAGTTGTTCTCCAAGCAGCAGTTCGCCTTGAAAATAAAGGAAATATTTCAAACAAGTTACTATAATCACAGCAGTCATTACAACTTCTGTCTAAAGCCTGCAAAGTGTTTATTAACCAGTCAGCTCTACATTCTCCTGTGTAATAGAAAAGATTCTGATTTATACAATTTTCAGAATAAAGGAAGGCTATTTAAAAAAAAGAAGTCTACCAGTACTACACACTAGCAGCTGTGAAAGGCAGTAACATCCTACCAAAGGCCCAGACAAGCATGGTGCTTGAAGGATTACCAAGTTTTCAAAGAGACAGAACAGGCATATAAAATTCATATTAATGCCTGCAATTCCACCTTAAGTTTAGCAGGGCAAAAAACTGCAGCAGTTTCTGCTCATGCAAAAGTGTTTTTTTTTTCCCCCAATCTTATTCATTCAGACAGTGTTACTCCTGTATAGAGATGAACCTCAGCACTGCAGTGTGGCTGCTTGGCCCAGAAACCGCTGCTGACACAGACAATAAGCATCTTCAAAATTTAAGAGCTTGCAGTTCCAGTATGATTTTCATTCACACTCAGAATGCTTAGGTAATAACACCTAACACAGTGCATGGTAACTATGACACATGCCAGAATGTTACTTTCTAAATGGGCTGGATGGTGAATTAATATTTCTTATGGGAGAGCACCACTCATTCTGTCTCTTTGGTAGGTTCATAGAATAAATACACAAATATCTTTTAATACAGGGCTAAGTGTAAGATCAGCTTTGAATATATTTTGCATTATGCAAAAATACAATCCAACTAAGGTTCCATGAAAGCAAACAAACAAAAACGTAATTTAAGTCCTCCAACAACCAGAACTTGGCTAGAAGACTACTCTGACTACAAAGTAGAGACAACCCTTCAAATGGTGAAGCTGCAACCACATAATAATGCAAAAAAGCCTAGTGATGTCTCAAAGAACTCCATACATGCTATGCAACACAAAAACTACTAATAACAATACACAGCTACACATGCTGGCAGGTGATCTTAAAAAGTGTGGTGGAAAAGATGGACGAAAGATGCTAAAGTACACTGGTTTTCAAATTTAGAAATTAATGCAAATGATTTGATTCTAAGCAAACAACTGAGTACCCAGAGCGTAAAGGATTAGTTTTTGAAATCCAAAGGTGTAGCTTTTTACCTGTTTCATAGACTTGTAACCTAGCTCCACTTTGAGTTTTCTTGACATCCAAAAAACAGGTACAAGTGAACCAAGAGACTATGCCCTGCAGTTTTGCTGCATTTTGAACTAAGAATAAATACTTATATGTGAATTCATAAGTATATATCTATATTTATACTGAGTATTTAAAAAAAGTTGAAAATTTAAAGGAGGATAACAGGCAAATAATCCATATATCTTTGTCAGGATGATCAGAGGATATGCAAAATATTTTGAGACCTTTTTGCTTGTTTTCATTGAACTTTCTGTTCCTTTTCAGATAAAAGTGCAATTTACATTTACCTTTCTACCAGTTTTCTTGCTCCAGTAGCAAGAATCACACATACTACTCTTACAATTTGCCTCAATCTGGCAAATCCTACCAAAAAAAAGACAGCAATGGGCTGCAAAACCTGGTCCCCCGCACTGCCACTAGAAAACTGGACTTCTGCCAACACAGTAGTCACTGAAGATGGAAAAGGTGCACTGCAGAAAAACACTGGGGACAGAGACTCAAGGATCCTTTCAGACTGTTCTGGATTCCAGCAGCGAACACCCCTTGCTAGCAAGAACTGCTGACAGAGTCTGGGCAGCTGCTCTGCCATCTGTCACAGACTTGAGTGCAAACTCCAGCAAACTGGCAGGAAGCCATCCTCACTCTGTCTTACTGTATTTCAGCATATAGTCACCTCACACAAGTCAACTGGGGGCCAGAACAGCCTCTACATGTAAGAACACTGTATCAGACCCAAAGCATTTTGCTGACAAAGCTGTACTGGGAGCTCAGGAAGGGAGGCATCAAGAATTCCTGCTAGGGCCTAAGCACTTCAGGACACATGAAAAATCAGTTGGTCAGATGAAGGCTTTACACCAAACATCACGTCCTCCACCAGGTACATAAGCTAACTAGCAAGCTTTTGGCAGTTTCTTAATGTGCTGCCTGCTATATGCCAGCTGAAGAAATTCAACTCTTGCTCCAAGCCATGTGGTCCAGCTTTTCACTCCAGTTCACAGCCTGCAGTTTTCACTGCAGGATCACAGTAAACTAGATTCTAGTGATCAAAGCATTCTAGAAAATTTCCCCAATTATCTTCACCCAGATATTCCAGTCATGCTGGATGGTAGGTATTCCATCCAGAGGGACCATTACAGGCTTGAGAGGTAGGCCTGTGTGAATCTCATGAAGTTCAACAAGGCCAAGTGCAAGGTTCTGCATCCTGGGTCAACCTCACCACAAATACAGGCTGGGTGAAGAATGGATTGAGAGCAGCTCTGAGGAGAAGGATTTGGGGGTATTGGTGGACAAGAAGTTCCACATGATCCAGCAATGTCCACTCAGCCCAGAAAGCCAAATCATACATGGGGCTGCATCAAAAGCAGTGTGGCCAGCAGGTCAAGGAAGGTGCCCCTCTACTCCATTCTTGTGAGACCCCACCCGGAATACTTCATTCAGCTCTGGGGCTCCCAACAAAAGAAAGATATGGAGCTCTTTCAGTGAGTGCAGAGGAGGGCCTGAAGATGATCATGGGTGTAGCACCACTCCTATGAAGAAAGGCTAAGAAGAGTTGGGGCTGTTCAGCCTGGAGAAGAGAAGGCTCTGGAGAGACTTTATAGCACCTCCCAGAAGCTGAAAGGGTTTTTCCAAAGTCACAGAATGGCAAGACAAGGGGTAATGGCTATGAACTGAAAGATGGTAGGTTTAGATTAGAAGCTAGGGAGAAATCCTTTACTGTGAGGGCATTGAGGCACTGGAAGAGGTTGCCTGGAGAAGTTGTGGAAGGTGTCTCTACCCATAGCAGGGAGGTTGGAACTAGGTGATCTTCAAGGTATCTTCCAAAGCGAACCAGTCTGTGACTCTAACAGCAGAGAGGCAGAAACAAGTAGGCAGAGTCAAGAATTCCTTAATTCTACTTTAACAAAATTGGTGTATCATGAAATACTGCTTATTTTCTGCCATCCCAGCTGTGTAATTTCAAATTCCCACGTCTTCAAGAAAAAACAAGCTTCAAAAAAAAAAATTCTGGAGATATAAAAAAGTTAAACCTGTTAGTCTGTTGCCTATGGAAGTACTGATTATCTGCTTTTTTTTTCCTGAAATTTGAATGACATCCATTTCCAGCTGAACTTCTCACACAAAATATACAGCTGTAGGTTGATGAGAGGTAACTTTAGAAAGCACATGACATCAACAGTTAAGAATAGAAGTGCAACTCTTAAAAAAATCAAAGACAAAACCCTACTGACCTCAGCATGAATAAGGCATGGCACAAAAATGCTCCACCAGTATATAAAATGAAGCTGTTACTCAGAATATGAAATATCCTGGCATTAATGTCAGCTAATAATTTAAGTAGTTGCTCATATTAGGGAATGCTAAAGTAGTAAGATTTAAATATTTAAATGAGGAAGAAAAATAAGCACATATTTGTTTAAGCACATGACATGAGGAGACTATTTCAGGTTCCTTAGAAGGGAATACTCTTCCTCCATAGATAAATACTGCAGTTCAGAAAAGACACCCCTGCTATGAGAGGAGGTTTGTTTTTATGGCTTTTGTTCTTTTTCTTTTCAATAAATAGTAGTTAAACCAGAGCAAATATTTTAATATTCAATAGCTGAATATGTATTAGAAGTGTAAAGATAGTGTGTTATTAGTTAATAAACTATGTACATGATTAAGTTGTTTATTATCTAAGTTCCCAGTTTACTTAAATAATTCTTATGAACATGGCACATGTTAAATACTTAAAGAATCATTCCTGGATCAGCCTGTCAGAACTATTCTGTGCAAGCTCCTCATTAACATGCTGATCTTGAGCATGCAAACAGGGCAGTCTATTTATAAATAAATAGGAGTACACCTTGTGTTCAAACTGAAGTAATGAAAAAGAAGAAAAAGCTTCCTTAAAAGCAAATTTTCATCTCATAAAAATGAAACTATTATCTGAACACAATTTATAGGGGGTATTGAACTCTTACTTATTTTACTTATATTCTCTGAGAAACAGGCATTAAATTTAAATAACCAATAAAAAAATTTCAAAATACTTTCATTCTGAAAAAAAAGTCACTGAAAACTAGACAATGCTTTCAGACATACAAATATTTACCTACTCCCTCCCTTTGGTTCAAACTATTTTTTGAGAGCTTTGATTCAGTATTTCCTGGGAAGTTTCAAAGTTTTCAGTAATACTTGGTCTTTTCATTCAAGTTTGTATATAATTCAAGCTAATTCTATGCCACATATCCTGTGTCTCTGTAAAATATGACCTTCCACAACACTTCACATAGGAAAAGAAAACAAAAAAAAAAAAAAAATCAGGAAAACTCATTCAGGTTGGTATTCCCTAGTTTCTAACGATGCATGAAGAAATAGTAGTCTCCTGTAAAAACATAAGGGTGCAGACCTCTGTTCCAGTGAACCACTGGAAGCTATTGCTTGTTTAGTGCAACTGCACATTAGTCCCACATCACTATGAGTTACAAAAACAGGTGAGGTTACAATTCATTCAGAGAGAAGCAAAGTACAGAATATACCATGTAGGCTTTTAAATTAAATGAAGAAATTGACATGCCTCTACCAAAAAATAAATAACAAAGTTGGCATCCCAATGGTCACAAAACAGCTGCATAATAGTGTCTCATCTCCCTGAATTTTAAACCTTCACTCACTTGTAATTCAGACAATGTCTTTCTTACAAGCTGCCTCCTGAAAGTCTGTTAGTACCCTGGGTCTCAAGGGCCCCCTGCCTCATGGCAATTATGCTCATATGGGCTACACCTTAATTAAAAGGGAAAGACAAACATTTCTGGCCTGAAGACCTGTATTCATTGAGTTCCTGGATAATCCAGTTAAAGAAAAAGAGGGCAAAACCCAAAGTACATTACTAATTTTGGCCATTTAGTTGTACATTAATATTTTTTTCAGCACATCAAAATGAAAGCACTTACTTCTTAGGCTTAAAACACTCACCCATCTTGTGTTGGTGGATATTCACATTCTTCTCCCTTTGGGAATACATTGCTGGGAAATAGCTCGCATATTGGAATAGAAGGTGGATCTGTCTGGACCTTAGCTGTTGAGTATCATTTAAGAAAGTGTTACACATGGGACTCTGGAAACACTAACCATCTTATTTCCACCATAAAAGTTAAACAGCAGAAGTTATTAAAGGTCCCATTAACTGGAGTTTGGGTTTCTACCAAGACAACATCGTATCACAATGCCCTCATATGACTTTGTTTAGCCAATGCTCAAGGCCAATGAATGCCCTCAATGGCATTCAAGGATACCAGAAAGAAGACAATTTAGCCTACAAACACAAACTGCACCCCTAAATCTGTTTCAGCTGCAAGAACAGCGCTTGCACACACTAAATGCCAAATGTTCACATAATCTGTATTTTTGTGCTTGATACCTACGTCCTTTCTTCTTTTTCTTCTTCTTCTTCTTTTTCCCCGTTGCTCCATCTCCTTCACCCTCTCCATCTATAGGAAAGAAAGTGCTCAGCTGAACATAAAATAATCTTAAAAGAATGAAAGGAGCTTGAATAAAACACAAAAACATCTAGGCAATCTGAAAACACTTCTATTACAGCAGAATTTAATGGATTACAAAACAACCTCCAGAAGCTGCTGCCAAACCATCAGCATTTTCAGTCCCTACACCAGAGACCTAATAAAATAGTTTTGAAAGCCAACAACGAACGTATCACCAAACAGAGGAAAAAAGAGAGTTCATGTAAAGTGTTTACAGAAAGTCCTACCTCATACTCATCTGTTCTCATTTCAGGCAACTAGATGCCCGGGAATTGTTGAAGGACACAAGAGAGAACTGTATTAGACACAACAGCTAACAAAAAGCTAGAAACTGCTACTTCCACCCCATCTTCTGATGCTTCAGCTAAAAGAACTTACTGCATCAGGAAAGATAAAGACCCCAAAGAAGTAAAGATGACAGCACTCTAGGCCAGGATAAGTTTAATCTTGAGATAACAGGGAAGGTCACAAACAACACTCAGCAAAACCACTGAATATGGGAGATACAAGGGTGGTCAAAGACTAAAACAGGTTTCCCAGAGGGGTGGAAGATGCCTAGTCTCTGGAAATAGGGTCAGCCTGAATGGGGCTTTGAGCAATGTGATCTAGCTGAAGACATCCCAGCTCACTGCAGAGGCTGGGACCAGATGACCTTTAAAGGACCCTTCCAACCCAAAACATTCTATGAATCCAATACCAATGGGAGGTTCCAGGGAGCACAGCAGGTAAGTGGCAACAATCAGCCACATCATTTAAAGTCACACCTGGGAGGTAATAACAACACTGCAGGCTTCACATTTGGCTACATCTGATGCCAACTTACTTCATACTCAGTATCTCAGGTGCTATCAGCTACCTAAACCTTCTGGTCCTTAAACACAAATTCTTTTCAAAGTAGACAAGTACTAGTCATCTGCATGTAGAACATTTTCATATACAAGAGGAAGTAAAATTAAAATAACTCCTAGAATCAAATCAAAGCATTCCATTTTGAGTGTGTTCATACAGAAGTCCGCATTTCAAAACAAGACCAAATCAAAACACTGACCAGCCACTCCAGTCACTAGATTTCAAGCCTCTCATGATGGTCAGTCAATACCATCTGCAATTTTATGCCATGATGAGTGCTGTAGTTCTGCAGCTGGGGCAAATTTCAGTAATGTCACTCCTGCCCCTCCCCAGCTCATTTTGGCATTAAGTATCTTAAATTAAGTTTCTCTAAAAAATTACAAATAAAAATATTTTGTATTTATAATAAAGTTCCAACCTACCACATTCTTCATCAATCTGTATTTAATAGGTAACCAAAAATCCTTACCAGTACATATAAATTTATTTAAAATGTAGTAACTTTGTCACATTTGTCTTGACCTTGAGCAGTGTCCAAACCATTCATAAAGAAATTAGACATACTCCAATTCACTCATCAAGTGATTTCTGGGTTTTTTTTAAAGGCCAGGCCTAAACTGAAGGGAAAAAACCCCAGCATTTCTTAAACACTGCTGCTGTTGCTATCTGCGTATTGTAGCTTTTTCATACATCACTGCACGTGAAACTGCCAACGGCAAGCCAAACAAACTCTGTCTATGCTTTCATGTCCTTGAAGACTACTGCAGACTAACCGTGCTGCCAGAAACATAACTACTGCATCTGACTGATACTCTGCTTGTCTTCAGGTTATTCAGCTAAAGAAAAAAATGGTCACCAAAAAGAGCAATTTCAGATTTTAACAAAACAGAAGTCTAACCTTGGTATAGCCATTTAATAACTTAGCACAGTATCATGTAAAAATGTTACATATCAGTATATTTTAACATGGCAAGAGAAATAAAAAGCACACTTCCTAATCTCTCCTAGAGTTCAGAAGTTATAGTCTCCTTTTTGAGGCCGCTCAGTTACAGGCTTATCAAGAGGAAAAAAAAAAAGAAAAAAGGGAGTAGGCATTTTATTGATTTTCATCTAATGCAGCATGTTTAAATAAACAATACAATTGAGATGGCAAATAGTGAGAACCAGCACAGGCAAGAACATAGCTGTCTTCAAAAAAAACTTTAATTAGTTTTAATTTTCTGCAAAGTATCATTTTTACTAAAAACACATCCAAGTCTAATACATGAAAAAAAGGGGAAAATTATTAATTCACTTAATTTTTTTATGCTTTCTAATACTGTAATACAATTGCTAATAGTGTAAAAAAGGTAAGAGTACAGCATTTGATCTACAACTATCATTGTTATTTCTCCTGAGACAGAACTCTTCACTATTCTAATGATTTCTAAGATTTCTTTTCACTGTTTACAGTTTTCACTACCCTCCTCAATACTTCTTCCCCAAGTTGCAATGATGGCAAAGCACATATTGCATTAATTTCAACTCCATAAACAAAGATACCACAAAACAAACCATAAGAACACATTTCTATGTGAAGTACCTGCATTAAACTTGATGCTGCAGATTGGTAATGGTCAAAGATAAATTTGTTACTTAATATGTCTCAGCACTCTGAATTAATTTTTTAAAACTTCCATACCCAACTCATTAAAACGAAACTCTGGAAGGACAAATTCCAGCAAATGAACTAAGATTTAAGCAGACTGCTCAAAGTGCTGAGCCAACTTTATATGGTAATTCAGAAAAATGAAACTAAATTACTATTTTAGTATTTTCTTAAACACATATTTCTGTTGAGAACTATTCATCAAATCAAATGAAACACAGCACCCTTATCTGATACTCCTACAGAAAAGACAGACCTGGTCAGGATTTCAATATAGACACTTTCAAAGCTCTTCCTTAGAAAATCAACTACACAGCATGTAGTTTTTCCTTAGAAAAGCAACACACAAAGCATGTGTCTTTCTTATATATTAATCTCTCCCAATTTAATTTTAATGAAAAATTGTAATTATAGATGAGCTGGTTTCAAGTCACCAGTAATGACTCTAAAACCTATTTATTAAAGCGCTCCCTTAAAATTTTCCCTGTATGTTTTGGTTTAAGCCAAGAATAAGAGACATAATTTGGAACATAAATGTCTACTGACCATGTTAACACAAGTAAGAAAGATTTATAGCTTACCTTATCTCAAACTAAACATTTCCCTTCAGTAGGTCTTTGAAGACACACACCTTTAATAAATCTTGTATTTCTTTTATTTTTTATACTTATGGCTCTGTGACAGCAAAATCATTGACAAAAAGTAGAAAGTATAGACAGCTGCATCTCGCCTCTCCAAAAAGAAACCCAACCAAAATCAAACAAAGTAAGACACCTGTAAACAGTCTGTTAAGAGGGACCCTTGGAAGAAGGTGAAACTGGAAATGTTAAGAGAAAACATAAGTTATACTTGCCATCATCATCGTCATCTTTTTCCTTCTCCTCCAGTGCTTGCTTGTCCAATTGTCTTGCTACATCATCAAGAGCACCTTCCATTTCTTTATCAGTTTCCTGTCCTGTTTGTAAAGTTAAAGTACGACTTACAGTAAAACATTAACTCCACGTTAGTAACAATAGCCCCCAAAACTTTATAAAACGTTATGTTGTACTCATCCCACAGATACCTGAGCACCTAATGCTTTTTTCTGTCTTAAAGCAGCCCCAAACTGTAAGGGGTACACACTGACACATCCGATTACTTTTTTCTGCCACGGTAGCTAATTCTTCCCATAGCAGCAACCTGCTCTTGTGAGATAATATGGGCGTGAAGTAGATAATTATAAAGGAATAGCATGATCATCGCTAACTGATGGCCTGCTAAAACAAACCCAAACCATCGCGCCTTTATGCTATTTGCCCAGACTTGCTCCAGCTCTCTCCGAGAACTTGGAAGGGGTGCAGAGCCGCCATCAGGCGGGATGACTTTTACAGCAGCAGTCTTACACCTTTCTCCCCCCGGGGCATAGGAGAGCTTGAGGGAAGCGGTGGCTTCTCTTGCGCACAGCGGACCGAGGAGGACAACCCCAGCTCCAGCCGAACGGCAGCAGCATCCTCCGGGTACCGCCAGCCCCGTCCGAGCCGCAGGGATCCCCCTTAGCCCGCACCGCTGCCACGGGCCGGGACAGCGGCCTCGGTGGCGCCCCGCACCCGCACGCCGGGACCCTTGAGCCACCCACGCCCGCCCACCGCCGCTCCCGCTCCCCGGTGTGCCGGCCCGCGGCCCCTCACGCCGCTCAGCCCGTCAGCGCAGGGTCGCGGCGCGGCCCGGCCCCTACCCGCGGGGCCCGTTCTGCCCTTCTTCTTCTTCTTGCGCTTCTTCTTGGCGCCATCCTCGGCGCCCAGCCCGGCCGCGCCGTCCTTGTCGTCGGGCTCGGGGGGCAGCTCGCCGTTCAGGTGCTGCTCCCGCTCCTCCGCCCGCCCCACGCCCGCCATGTCGCCGCGGCCGCGCCGCCTCGCGCGCACGGAGCGAGCCGGGGAGAGCGGCGGGGCCGGCGCCACGCTCTGTGGTGCGCGCGGGGCACGCCGGGACGGCGGAGGACTCGGCCGGGAGGGGGCGGTCCCTCGGCCGCGCACGCGCACTGCCGCCGGTGTGCGCGCGCGGGCCCGTGAGGGGGCGGCGGGGGCGCGGCCGGGGTGACTCCGGTCTGCGGGGCGCGATAAAAAATGGAAAGAAGAAATCTTTAAAAAACAGCCCTTTCCGTCAGAAGGAACAGCTGCTACATTCCCTTACGGCATGTATGATTGTCAAGGTTTTACCATTTGAGGGCACTGAGGAAATGTAACTTACACGAGAGATAACTTGTGTACGGAAGGAAAATAATACCAAGGGGAAAAAAAATCACTTGTTCCAAGTCACATAGATCAAAAATGGGAAGATTTTAATACATGATAAAGGACACTGCCTTGTCCCGTTTCTACTACTACATAGAAAACCAAGGCAAAATGCCAATATTACCAGCATCTACTAATGAAGTATTAATCAGCCCAGTCCTTAAAATTAATTTAATGAGTTTATACTTTTCACAGGTTTTCTACTAGTATAACCATGCTGGCTGAAAAATGCTTTTCCTCCTTGGTATACTTGAACACAACACAGTATAATGTAGTGCCATTATAATGGATAACATATAAAGTTTAAAAATGGGCCTTGTGTTGCTTAGCTGTGCAGGCAGGTCTTTGGGAAAACTGGTAATGCCTTGTTCCTCACTGAGGTACCAATTCTGTCCCCTTGGCCCCACCGAGGCCGTCTGGTTCCACCTGCCCCTCCCTTGGCTCACACCCATGGGCATCTCTTCGCTCCTGACTTGATACAATTCCCAGCAAGAAAAGGACTCAGAAAGACTAAGCTAATGCCCTAATACTGATCAAAGTCCACCCTGCTCCAAACAAGTGTCACTGCAGGACGATATCCACTGCTCTCACGCTGAGAATGCATGTGCACTAATGCTGCCTAGAACACTCTGGATTTATTGCTTTCTATTCTAGAAATAGAAATAAGGTAAAAGCAGAATCTACAGAGCCAATCTGGTTTGGGTTTTATTGTGGATGGTGGCAGGAGAAAGGGAGAGCATCAATGGCCAAATTCCCTGCATTCTCCCTTTTGGGTCATCTTACATCTTCCTGTTGTGTGTTTATTGAAGTTGGACAGTGTAATGGTCCCAGGATATCTGACAGCAGTGATTTTGTGGTTTACTTTATTCCATTAGCTTCTCATACATCTGACTGCTCTGCCCCTTCTTCTAACCCCTCTAGTGCCTTTGACAGCTTGAAAAAGAGTGCTTGTGCTCCTGTTCCATTTGATCTGGTGTATGCCAAAACAGGTTGCCAGACCCTGGCAACCTAGAGGTGAAGTGACAGATAAAGGAGTCCATAAAGTCTACAGAAGCACAGGAAAGACAGAAGGAGAGATACTAGCCAGAGACAGATAAAATAAGAATACATCTCATGCAGAAGCTGCAAATGTGAGATTGGGAAATGCATCAGAGAAAAAAAATTCACAAGCAGAATAAATATTTCTGTGATCAACTGAACTCACAAAGGCAGTTTTCTCAGAGCATTGTTTCTTTCCTCCCCAGAATGACTCTGGCATCATTCATAGTCACTGTGATACCCCAACAGAGGGGGGGAGATGGCTTGTGCCACATGGTTCAGCAGTTTGGCCTGTCTCTGTTTAGGTGGGAACATTTCTTTGAGCTGCTGTTGTCTACGCAGATGATGATTTTTAGAAAGTGTGTCCAAGCATCATTATGTTTGGGTGTGTTATTCCACCAATTTTGTCTGAAAATGAACCTTCATGTAAACCTCCTTTCTTAAAAAAAGTAGGCTGAAAATAAATTGTAGAGTTGTGTCACACTTAACACAGAATATAGTAAAGTCCAGCAGAGTGAAAGCAAACTGTGTGAGAGCTAGAAGAAGCAGGATTAACCGAGTGTCTCTGCAGTTTGAGATGGTGTTATTGGACCAGGCTGTGTGCATCAGTCTCTCAGTGAATAGGGCACATTGGACAGAGCAAAGTAAAGAATTTTCCAGGTTATGCTACTTCCAGGCCCAGAATTAGCGCCACATATGATAGTGTGATAACCAATGTGCAAAAATAGGAATGCTCTGTAAAAAAAATTGCAGAGTGGGAGAAAAAAGCTGGCCTGACTGCATTGACAAAACAAATATTGACATGAACAGGCCGACGACAGGTTCCATGTTCCCCATCTGGCTGCTTTTAAGATGATCCAAGCTCACAGGTGCAGAGAGAATGAGACACATCTTATAGAATGCCCTTACCAGCTCAGAGTTTTTTGTCCTTTTTCTATTATTGCCAGTCAGGGTTTAGTACACATGATATTAATGGATGCTATTTTTCCCAATTTCATGCTGTACTAGACAACGTGATAAGGTGAAAGTATCAGCAGGCCATAGGCCAGGAAAGACCTGTGAGTACCATTTTTAGCTGGAGGTTTTTGTTTTCTTACTATTCGTTTTTCTTAACTAACCTCCCGGACAAAGGCAGGCAGTGGCTGGGGAATTGAGGGAAGGGCTGAATGCAGTCCAAAACATCAGCAGGATTTAAAACACTTTCCTGAAAGACAACACAGAGTCACCTCCTCTTATTTTTCTTCTAAGGAGACTGCTCAAATTGCCCTATTTTCCGAGCAAAGTTATGATCTTCAGAAAAAGACTTTTTTTTAGGGTATGTTATGTTTTCTTTCATGTTTTGTTTTCAAACCATATGTAAGTGTCAAGAAATGGCATGGAATGGAGTGGGGGAGCTGTTTCCAACAGCTGTGGTTTAATCCTGGAAAGGGAGTGGGCAAGGACAACTAGGGAGTAAGTGGCCTATATCAGCCCCCAGAAGAGTTGAACAGTGGGATGTTGTATTTGTTTCTGTTTGTATTTCTGAGCCTGATGCCATTATTTATGTGTGTATGACACTTTAATACTCTTTTTCCTAGCTTAGTTTCCAAAACTCATAGTCCTTACTCAGCTGTAAAAATTCACCAAAGTTAATGGGAAAATTTTTATGACTGGAGGTTTAATATTAGGCCTAAATGCTGGAATTAGACAAGGAAAATGTTTCCTGCGTGAGACCAAATATGTCTTATGAACTCTAGAAGGAAAGATATTCCCTGTCACCCATTGCTGAGGACAAAGGATTCTTGTGCTTCCTCAGCCATCACTAAAATTTTCTTATAACCTAGATGAAGTAGCAAGATCAGAGTGGCAAAACCAGACAAAAAATTCACATTTAACTCTGTTCACTGTGGCCTTCTTTCCACATTTCTTAGTGATTGCTTTTTTTTTCTATTTTTGCCAAACACAAATTAGATTTCAGCCCGTCAGCTGTAATCCAAACATACTGCCATGCCTCAGCTCGTGTCCCAACATCTGTGTCCCTTGGAGGACAGGTTTCAAGGGATGTATGAGTGCTTCTGAAAAGAAGTAAATTTCATCTCTCTCAGTGGCGAAAGTCACCCTGAGAAGCACAGACTGCTGTGTGTGTACTCAGACTGGGACAAAGCAAATGCTTCTCAGTTTGCATCAATAGATGTGTGAAATATATTTCATGCTGTGAAATATAAAAGTCAGCTTAGGGCCTTCTTTAGAGCTTCCTTTTCAAATTGCTTTTAAACTAGAAGATTCACATGAACAAAATAGTGTCTCAGGAAGACTCCTTATATTTCTGTGACAACGAGCTATTGCATTAGGCAGGTATACAGAAACATACATTAGGACATGCTGCAGTGAGCATTTCCCTGACAGCACATCTCTGTGCCTGTGCCTAGTCTTGGTAAAGAATGAAAGGCTACAGACAGCCAAGGGTCCCTAGACTGCTGTTTTGGGTATTTATGGTAAAGTAATAAAACCTATTTTTTATAATAAAAGCATCTTTCTTGATGTACTGAGTCATAACTGCAGATGGAAGCAGTCTTCTTTTTCACATAACAAACTGAGACACTGTATAGCCTCAGAAATAGTTGTAGGTCATATCTCCTGAAAACCCTAGCTTAGAGTGGTATGAACCTAAAGTATCAGAAAGTTATGCTTTGAACTGGAGATTTGTAATCAATTTTATATTATTTAATACACTGATGTATTAATGTATTCCCATTCACACAGTGGAAGTTCTTACCTGAAGAAAATTTTCAAGACCTCACACAGGAAGTAATTTCTCAGCTTCACTGTTAGGGTGAAAAGCACTAACAATTTCCTTTCCACAGCCTGCCAATGTAGCAACTTTCTTCTGGGTTGCTCCATTCCTTCTTCATTCTGGGAAAGTAATGGAAGTAGTGTTTACAGCTGCAGTGCTGGAGGCAGTACCTGTATATTTCTTTCACCAGGTATTTTCTTTTATATCCAGGTTAGTCTTCTATTTCACCTTCACACCTCCTCCAGTCTTAAATTGGAAACAGTCATTCATTTTGCTGTAGATGAAAACTAGAATGAAAGAGAAAGGCAAGAAACCAGAACTGTTCTTGTATTTCACTACAGATCTTCCCCCTGGCTTTAGTGCCACGTAATGGTGTGACACCATTAGTGGTGGGACTAAGGAAGTTTCTATCAACTGCTTTTTCAAGGAAGGCACAAAAATTACTCCCAGGGTAGATGTGGTCAGGACAGAGCAGGACAGACAGGGGAAGCACAGGGCCAGAACTGGCACTCTGCCATGCACTGTGAGCAGAGAGAGAAAACTGGGAAGGTGACAGTGTCCTATATCTAACCCTGCCTCCTTGAGCTGTGATACCAAATGTTCATTTCTGCTGTCAGCATTTTGTGAGTTTAATATATTTAACTTAAAAACCTTGAACAGTTAGTTGTATAATGCCACATAATAGCTTTGTTCTACTGTTTTGGCTTGGACTGAACAATAGCACAGTGCTGGGTGTGGAGCCCTGTGGATTTAATGAAATTCATGTCTGCTGACTAATGTACTGGGAGCCAGTGTTCACAGCATTCCTCTGGGGTGTGACTCCCCAGGATAACTGGGTTTTAAGTTCAGATCTCATCACATTTGCTTTAAACTGATATTTTTGTTCCAAGGAAAAACCCTGTTTTGTCAAATTTGCTTTGGAATTTCAGAAATTTACTCCAGATTGTTTTAATTTATGAACTTATTTGTGTGCATTCAGAGAATGAAAAAAGATACCATTGAAACTCGAAAGGGTAACCATGTGGTTACAGCTAAGCTTGTTTGTGTTTAGAGGCTTGAAGACTAAGACTTTTCTTGGTAAACTTTCTTTGTATTTCACATTTTAACACTCAAAAAATTGTTAAGAAATTTTTCACATTGGTAGACCTCTAATTATAATAAATATGGCCCTCCCAAAACCACAGAAAATCAGTTTCTGAACCAGGAAAAAAAAAAACCAAAACCAAAACTGAACAGAAAATAGGATAGATTAAATCAGTAGATACTGGAGAAGACTTTTTCAGACACTCAAAATTTTATTACATCAAAAAGTTCTTCACATGTGACATCTAAGAAATGAAAAATTTGGATTTATTTGATTACCATTCTCTGGGGCACGAGAAGATAATTTTACATAGGAGAGGAGAAATCAGTGACCATGTTAAATTACATGCACTTCAGTAGGCATAGTCCAAACCATACGCTGTCAGTGCAAAGATCCTGGTTTGGCACTGGCTGCACTCAATCTCCTCATGCTGCTCTGCACAGGTCTTTCTAAGCTTGATTTAGGAGTGTCTTCCTTGGGAGGAAATGCAGCTCAGTCTCAGCTGTGTAAGGACGTGCTGCCAGCCTGTTCACATATGATTGTGGCAACAAAGATACCCAGTCTGTTTTCTAGTGTTTTTATCTGGTACTGGTCTCACTGAATAATGCAGCATTTTTTTCTCCTCAGCCCAATTCAAGGCAGGAGTGTCATCTGTACAGAGGAGCATACCAAAGGACATGAAGATGCTTTTTTAAAAAGTGATACAACAAGGAAAGAAAAATATCCAGTTTTATGATGTGTCCTGTGTAAAACCACTATGGAGGGCTCAAACCTAAGGATCTGCCCAACATCTTTGATCCCACAGGTGGATGAGAGGTCACCACTGAACATATTGAATAAGTCCGTGGCCACCAGCATGTTGCAGGAACTTGGAGAGAAGTCGCAGCTCCTTGCTGGTATGAGACTGGTAACATGCTAACCTGTAGCTGGAGAGAACTCACTGAGGGGATCGATTACCATAATTAGCCCCAGAAGTCACTACTGTACAGAAGTGTGGGAACCAGGTGAAGCCAAGTCTCAGAGGAGGTTGAAAGTGGTGCTCTTGAATCCAGATGTACAGAGTGGGAAATCACTGCCATTGGAAGAGAACAATGCAAGAAAGGCTTTGCTTTACCAGCCTGCACTACAAAGGAAAAAAGAAAACCTGAGACAGTACCGAACATGTCTCTCGGAAATAAAGGTACGGTCATGCTGTGTAAATGTGCTGTGTTGTAATGTTTGGCCTCCAAAGGATAGAAAGCACTTTCTCTTAAGTCTACTCTCTCAGCTGGCTGATTAGGCCAACTTTATAGCTTGTTATACTGCAGTTCTCTGCATAGCAGTGTTTTAGGACATGATGAAATAACTTTGCAGCTGAAGCAAGAGGTACAAACACTTAGAAGAACAAAGCCAGTGAAACTGGGCAATGTTTCAAACCATTTATCAAAGCATTTTTAGTCTCCTCTTTCAAGGTGAGTGATAGAGTCATAATATATTGCGCCAGCAAAAATATTTGCATCAAGAGCATTTCATTCAGCAAGTGTAAGTAATCTTCAGTGCAGAACCACAGGTTGGGGCCAAGCCCGTTCTAGCTCTGTAGGTGCTATGCAGTCTTCCTCTTTAAAAACAAAACAAAACAAAACAAAAAAACCCAAACCCAAAAATACCTTTGGGTTTATGTTTTTGAAAGCAGACTCACCCTTCAGTGTATGATCCTAAGCACTGCAATCTGTTTTCTTCCTGTCTAGCTCGTGCTGTGCAAATTGATGCAAGTCAGGCACCCATCACAATCAGCTTCTCACTCTCATCCAACATCTGTGAAAAAAGACGTAAGAGCTTTATGGCTCTTAGCAGAGGTGGTTAGGATAGAATATGCAATACCTGAACAGCTATTCTGAATGTCTGATTTAACTAAAGTATGGATTAGCATAAGAAAGAAATTGTCAAACAATAACTCCTTGATTTTTGGATATAATCTTTTTTAAAATATCCAGTCTTTCTCTGATTATCTCTGATCATCTGCCAACAAGGTTTTCTACAGAGCCACTGCAGATCCACTACTCTTTGCTAGTAGAATACAGGGTGCCTAACTGCTTTCAGATATTATATTAAGCCTTTTCCTACTGGAAACCATCTGATCAGATATATTTGACAGAATTGCACTTTTGCTCTGAATGGGAGAACTAATGGACTAACTGAAAAGTTCTTCACAAGGCATTATATCAGTTCTGCCTAAAACATGGACAGATTTGATGATCTGGAGGGAAGAACTGCTTACTCTGCACTGATCTTTTGATTTCTTTAAGGACATTGCCATGTTAAAAAAAAAAAAGAAGTTCATTTTCTTCCTGATGCTGGCCATGAAGTCGGTCAGGTGCCACTGGGGCTGCAGAACTGAAATTCCTTGGCTGGTGAAGGTTAAAAGTGCTGCAGAGACATCCAGCATCCTAGCATGGAGGATCAGCTCCATGACCAAATAAATGGGGACAGAATGAAGTGATACCATCTCTTCTGTTGTTTTCTGAAAATGTGGCATCCATTTCCTTCTGGCTGTAACAAATCATTTCTGAAATGCTTCGGTGTAGAGCTGCATGCTCTTGATGTCTCTGAGCTATTAAGTTTGCAAGACTATTGATTCCACCCTTAGCTCTTGTGCTCACAGGCAGCCTCTTACTCTTCTGTGTCAGCAATCTCAAGATTGTGCACACTTCTTTTCAGCACTCTGCCAGTGCATCTGTCAGTGCACTGTGTAGCCTGGCAGCTGTTGGAGTTTTCTTAATCACAGATGAACACCTATAGAGTCAAGACAACCAGCTTCTACTAGCCTGTCCATACCCTTTCCTGTCTTTTGGGATCTCCCATTTGCTAGGTCTGTCATCACAGGTTTATTTTCTTAATTTGGTAAAGGGAATGCCCAGCAGCAGGTCATGGATTTCTGTGTCTACAGCTCTTACCCACTAAGTTCTTGTTTGTGAATAATTTACTAAGGAAAATATACCTGCCATAGTGCAGCTGCAACCACAGTTGTCTTACAGGATAGGCTCTAGACTTCTTCATGCTGCTTATATTTAAGCCTTTTATCATAGCACAAGATAGCTTTAACACCCTGGAGGATTCCCATACAGAACTGGCCAAGTGTATAAAATGTATGGTAGCTTCCAAATACACCAGCCATTCTCTGATTACCAACTAGAGTGCTTAAACAGTATCAAGGAATGGAGGAGGTATCAGGATAGTTAAGATTTACACTGCTTGATCAATTCTCCAAGGAAGAAACATTGAAATTTTTAAAGCAGGCTAGGTTTAAATGTAAAAAAAAAAATCTTTGCTGATAAGTAATTATAAGTATTAATTACTTACAAGTTATTAAAGTTAACTTGTATAATTTTGTATCTGCAGCACAGTTCCTGAATTTCTATTGTTGTATCTTGCTATTTAACTGACAGTTCCTGTATACTGGCAAAATTATAAGTATATTCAGATTTAATCTTACATGGAAAATCATCATTCACAATAACAGGTTTACTAGAAAGTGGCTTTATAAAGTCAAGCAGTTTTCCATGCATGAAGTGTATATGCTACAATGTATTGTATAATACACTGGCATATTATTCCTCATGGAATTGGGTATTATCACTGCTTGACTCCTTGGGGAACTGAGTAGCCCAAAGGCCAAAAGAATTGACGCTGCAGCAAAACATGGAGCTTGCATTTTTTTGGTTGGCCTCTGTATGTCACCTTCCAGTTGCTATGTAATGTGTTTGCAAAGCCAAGGAAAAGAAGAGCAACAAAAAAGCTTATTGTTTGGGGCTTACAGAGGAAACACCATATTTTCTGATTATTTAAATGAGTGCTGTTGTCTTCCCACCTATGAGACATATCATGTCTTAGAATTACCTGTTTTAGAGAACTCTCTGAAATGTATCTGTCATTTGCCCTCATGGATTCTGGATCCTGGCCTGCAGTTTTTATAAGAGCACAGAGCTCATCCAAACACTGAGAATACCTGAGGCAGTCTGTGATGCAACTGCTCTGAGGTCTTCTGTATTACCATGGTCCCCAAAGCTCTGCAATCAGCTGATTTAATCATCTAATTGAAGATAACTTTTGTGGTACAAATAGATCATGAGGTCTCCCTACAAGCAAAGTGTTCCCTTTCATAGGACATGAGCATGTTTACAAGGATTTGGAGACCCTGATGGCCCATCAGGTTGGAAGTAAAATGTTGCTTCTGATACTGCTATATGCTGATGCTGTCACCAGATTGCTGTGTTAGTGCCATGATAGTTGGCTTAGTGTTCTTAAATATTTATGCTTAGCCTGGTCAGCAAAAAGTTTATACTGAGCAATATTTTATGGCAAAATTGGAACAGCAAGAAATATTGGCTTGAAAAAATAACATTACTTTGATTTTTATCGGCTTATGTTTTACAAAAAAAAAATTGACCCGCTTCTGTGCTCAATTTTTCCTTTAATGATTTGGTCTCCCTAATACTACTGTGATGATCTGCACATTTTTATAGCTGCTTCAGGACTAAATAAAAGTACTGGAGGCATGTCCTCATATATGCATGTAGAACAGTGCAGATAGAGTGTCTGATTGAAAAGTATGTCAGCCAAAGGCAGGACTAAATACATTCCTCCTAGCTTTGTGTTAGTTTAGCCAGCCTCAAACTTTCTCTGCTTCCTTCTCGAGATCAGTCATGGCAGTGAAATAGATAGAAATTTGGCTGTTAGATAAAAAAATTTTAAAAATACTTGAATTATTATTCTTTCTCAGAGGGATGAAGTGAGCAACAGAAGTGAAGAGCTGAACAACAGGTATATGGAATACAAGATGATGAAGTAAAAAAAATCAGATAGACTTTCAAAGTTGGCTGCTCTTCACAGTCAAAGGATCTCTGCTGTGTACATGTCTAGGTCAATGTGGTCATTTCTGGTGCCAGCTTAACCACAGGCAACTTACATGATCTTGGACATCTTACTAGATCCCTTTCTATCTGAGCCTAATGTATTTAATAATATTTACCATCAATGTTTACAAAGCTCCTCAAGATTCTCATGTGAAACAATTTAAAATTTTGCAAAATCATGTAATTCCCTGTAGAGAGGTATTAAGGAAAGGTCATTGATGAAACAAAACTGAAATCTGCCACTTAAGGCTGATACTGCTTGGGGAGGGAATTGGGAGATTAGCAGGGTGTGCTTAGTCAAATGGGTGGATTTTGTACTGAGAACTCTGCTCATCTTCCATTCCTCCCAACCTGCTTGTTCAAGGAAGGACATGACTGGGTTAGTGGCTTCACTTACCCAATATGCACCTGGACCCAATGGCCAGGATACAGGGCTGATAGTGTTAGTCCCTGTGCTCTCTGCAGAGGCATGTAACAAAAGCCATAAAACTAGAAAATAATAACTCCTTGATTCCCATTTTAGCTGTCCTCTGAGCATACTGCTGTTTGTCAAAGCTCTGCAAACTGTCATGGGGGGGTTTCTATACCAACATATTTAGCCCTTATCCAGGTCTCATTATAGTTGGAACTTGCAACTATAATGCACCACTTTTGGACATGGCAACATCTGCCTTCCTAGCAGGCAGGGTGGTGCACTATGAGCACTTCCTTGAAGCTGCAAATTAGTGCAGAGAGCATGAAGCTGTATAAGGATATGGACAATGTGAACAATAATGGACACAATAGAGGTGGATTGTTCTGCAACTTAACTTTTTTTCTGCAGCCTGGAGTCATATCTTAGTTTGGTGTCTAACAATGGGCTGGGTTTATTTTGGTTGATTGTTTTTCATCTACCCTTTTCACTCAGAAACATAAAACTGGGCACAGTCTTTGATGGACAGAATTTTGCTCAGACAGATGAATAGTCCATGGAGAGTTTGGCATTGGAGGATATTGACTTGGGAAGAGGAAAAACATCACTTCTATCTTGTGTGCAAGTCAGGTGGAGGTGAAGAAACATGGAGGTGAAGGACCTTGTACCCTCTACAAGTCCCTTCTTGGAGTCAAATGCCACCATTTTTTCAAGCAGCCCCAAAGCACTATGTTATCTAAATTGCTATATCTAATTGTTAGATGGAAATCTCTTTGAAAATTGAACTTCCCATTTGTTGTGAGGACAGGATGCATATGGCTTACTAGAAAATTTAAATATACAATATATTATTTATAAATAATAATATACAATAAACATAAATATACATATATTGTAAATATACAATATGTATATTTAGCAGTTGGGAGCAGGCAGTTGGGAGGCAGCCTCCTGGAATACATGACATGAGCTGCAGATGGATATTTCATGGAGATAAATTGCAGGCACACTCTTGTCTCCTTCACCACTTCTTAGTGTCTCACAGTGCAGTGAGGCACAATGCATCATATAGGCCATAAAAAGAACTGATGAAATGCTATTTCTTCTGTGTATTGTTCAATAATAATTATGATTTTTCATATTAAAAATAATTGTCATAGCTTTATGGAGAAAGTCGGGCTATTGACCTAACCCTGAAAAGTTTACATAAAACAAGGAACTGAGATATTTGTGGGTGACCACCACCAAATACTTGCAGTTGTTTGGCTCCTCTAATTAAATGCATCTGACTTCTCTAAATCTCTTCCAGCTCCTTTTTATAGTCTGTTTTTAATAAGGATAGAAATTAAGACTATAATTGTCTTTCTGAGATCTTAGTAGATGCCTGTTTTAAGAAAAGTCATTCAAAAAGTGTTGCTCATGGTTTTATAGTTTCATCTTGGTTCTGTTTCTTTCACTGGGTTTCATTCATTCTCCCAGGTTTATCTTATGCCATCTTGTTAAAACAATTGCAAGGATTTGTTTGGATGCTTACCCTTCTACACCACATTCTTCATTTTGAAGGTGGGTCTCCTATCTAAAAGGGTCTGTTGCTAAACTGCAGGACAACACTGGTATTTTCTATAAACTGTGTCAATTTCAAATGCAGCTGAAAAAACAGATCCCTTCTTGTGGGAAAGCAAGCACACAGGTGATTTCTTCTGAAGATTCAGGCCCACCAGACCTTGTAAATTGAACATCAGCATTTTTCTTCTGGATAATATTATCAGCATCTATGTTATTATTAATAAATATTAAATATAGAGACATAAAAATGTTTCTGAAAAAGCCAACTGAGGGCTCATATATGCATGACACATTCTATTTAACTTTTTCTTCCTTTAAATTTTACACTAGATTTTGAAGTGTTTCAGAACTCCTAGGAATTTACTAGTAATTGGAAATGTCATTACCACAGCATTTAACACCAGTTTGTTTTTAATTTAAATTACTAAACCAATAATTTAACCCAACTCTAGTCTGTATTACAGGGTTAAAAATTTATACCTGCCTCACAGGCCTGTACCATGAGAAAAGCCAGATGAAGGAGGAGATATGCAAAGTGGCTCTTTAATTAAGGACTCACAGATCAAAGAGAGCTTCTTGGATTGCGTAGCTGGCTTCACTGAGATACACCAGGAAAAACAGGTTTCATATTTCTGACTGTTTACAGCAACAACAGTGATGCTTTATCAGGAAGGAGGTCTG
Organism: Parus major; assembly: GCF_001522545.3. Lineage (NCBI taxonomy): Eukaryota > Metazoa > Chordata > Aves > Passeriformes > Paridae > Parus > Parus major. The sequence goes on along the minus strand of NC_031773.1, from coordinate 43,144,591 downwards.
GTGACTAATAAAAATGTATGGTCAGAGAATGGAAATGGCCTTGGGATGGCAGGTATGCCCAGGCAGATATTTATTTAATATTTATTGCTTTACTTTTCTTGCTGTTGTTCTTAACTTTTTTTTCTTCTTTATTTTTTCCAATTTCACATCTTCTGTTCTCTCTAATGCTTGTATTTCTTTAGCATATCATAGAATCAAAGAATTGCTTGGGTCAGAAAGAACCTTAAAAAAGCATTGAGTTCCAGCCCTCCTGCCATGGGCAAGGACACCTTTCACCAGGTTACTCAGGGCCTCATCCAGCCTGGTCATGGACACTTCCAGGAATAGTTCACCCACAGCTTCTCTTGTCAACCTGTTCTTGACAAAGAACATCTCTTCCAACAGCACCTACATGAGTGGGTATCTTTACTGCTGTTTTACTCAAGTAGCATCTTGGCAAGAAGAAGGAAAAGCAAATTGTCTGGAACAGTTTTAATTTAGGATTTCAACAGAGGTCCATCCTCCCAGCTGAAAGCGTCTTGTAAATGTCTCTTTTGAGCTTGGGAAAATGAATGAGACATTCCTCATTTTGCTTTTGGCCATATTCACTAGCAGGCAGTTGTTTGCTTTACTTCAGGCCTCATCCATTTTCCACTGAAGTCTGTGAAAAGGCTCTCACTGCTTTTTAGTTACCAGAGGTGGTCCTAACATGCTGCCAAAATTACAGAAACAGAGGCAGAACATTTGTGACCCTGGTCAGTAAGCATGGCTTCAGGCATGGAGTTTGTACACAAACCCATTATTTACAGGGGTTGGATCAGTGATTTTTAAATTCTGCTACCCACTACAGAGCTACTGGCACCATGCCGAGTATTTTATGCCAGGCCTGCATAAGGCCCTAACAGAGTGACAGGTATCCAAACCCATACCCAATTCTTTATTTGGCTCACACTACCAGGCTGGCAGCTGATATAAAGGAATAACTTCAAACAAATGGCAGTAAAATTCTGAACAGCTGCCATGACTGTTTCATATAGGCAAATATTCTTACTTGGACTTGTTTTTTTTTCTGTAAACTGACTTTTGTTTTTTACAGATTTTCTGTAAAATCTGCAGGCATATTCAAATCTTCATGATATTTGAAATTATCATGCTACATCTACAGTCTTGGTTTTTTACTAAATTGAAGGCATATAATTACTGAAAGAGTTTGTGTTATCAAATACAGATTACAGAATGTTACAGATCATAGAATTTAACAAATATATCAAATTAATTTGATGTTTACAGGAACCTTATGAAAATGTTAATGAGTCTAGTAAAGCTGTTAGTTTTTGAACATAATATTTGAATGGGTAAGAGTGCCAGAGGCTGCAAAAGGCTGGTGCAAACTGACTTTTGGATTAAATAGCAACAGTTACAAGACCCCTGCTTGAAGGGCATTCTTCATGGTCCATGTGCACAAACAATGCTAAAGGCTTTAGTGACAGCAATTTCAAGAAAGAACTTTGTATATGCACTAAAATGTTACTTTTTTACTGGGGTCTAAATACCGTCCAGATCCTGCCCGCTGTAGGTAAAGGGAAAGCAAGGACTAGAGCTTGCCAACTTCATCCATGTCTGACTCCACAGCTTCTGCCTCAGGAGTATACCTGTCTTGAGAGGTAGGAGAGCTCAGGTCTTCCTGCTATACAGCACCACCTTCCAAAAAAATGTCTCAGTACATTTACTTTAGGCAGAAGTCATCAGACGAAGGTCTGGGAGCTGTCTCTGTCCATAGTTCTTAAGCAACAAACTAACTTTGCAGGATTTAAATGAGAATGACAGCACTAAAACTTGTTTGTAGATTTAAGCCTTGATTAATTGATAATTTCCTCATCTATGACCAATGGGTTTGGATCACCCTTTGAGACTTCAGTCTGCTGCTTCCATCCAAACATAAAAATGAAAGCTCGTTGGAGTCAGTAAATCTGTTTTTGCCCTTTAAAGTTAATGAATTCATCACAGTGAGGATTGCAGAGTGCTTTGCAATTAGCTTCTTCTACAAGTAGCAACATGAAGGTATGTGCTCGTCTTTGGCACCGCTGCAGGGTGTGGCTCTTCCACAATATGAAGGATTGGTGTGTTGTAACTGCTGCTGGACTGCATCTTGTAAAGGCCATTCAGAAATATTATTTTCTTTGCAAACTCTGGAATTGATGAGCTTTCCCATAAAACACACCTCCCAAGTTTATTTCCTTTTAAATGTGCTAACTGCCTTGCTACTGAGTGATGAAGTTGAGAGCTTCTAGAGATTAAGTATAATGTCCTGTGGATTTATGCCGATGTTCACCTACTATAGGTCTGGCCTAAAAGGATAGTTATTCCTATGTAGTTAGGTTCCTATTCCTGCCTTTTTTTTTTTCAAGTCTCATTTCCTTAATTATTTAATTATTCTCTACTCACAATCTCAATGACTAAGTCTCTACCACCCTACATCCAGTGCATGTAGGTGCAGCCAGAACACAGCTGCATATTCTTTTTTTCCTCTGAAAGGATGGTTAAATATTATCTGTAGTTTATCTAGAATTCTCTGATATACCAGAGAAAATACTGAGTACACTGACTGCCCATTCAGAGGTAGTTACAATTTACTGTGATGAAGGAGGTGAATGAAACCTCAAGAAATCCTGATTGATATTTTTCTGGTCTTCACTTTCATGCAGTTTGCTGTCAGTCTATTTAGGTTAACTATCCAGCCAAAACTCTACATCTTTATGACAAAGACTGTCTTATAGTTAGATTGAAACATGCTTTGGTGAAACAGATTTTTTAGTGATTTGCCAGTCAGGAAAAATATATTTATGAAACAGTGAGAAATGAACCAAGTTAAACAAAAATAGAATTCTGTTTGGTTAGATTTTATTTCCATCTTCCTGTTATGCGTGAAACCATTTAGCCTAGAAAAGGTAAAAGCATGCATTGAATATAGGAAACATGTATACATCTTATTAATTTGAAGAGGAATTTTGATTTACTCCTGAACTTCTGGGAAATTAAATTTTTCAGTTATTAAATGACACCTTGTAAGAAGTCCACAATGTGTAGCTCACAGGCTTAGATATTAGAACATAATCCATGAAGCTACTACTACTAACACCACTATATTTAGCAAAAAACCTCCTAACTTTTCATTTGCACAGCTTTCTGCTTACATAGGCAAGGAAACAGTCTAAACGAGGGAAGATAAACTAGTTAATGAACATGTTCAAAATCTAACCTTTTATTTGTTTGGAAACAAAAATTCAAACTATATTTCATAAGCTAAACTTCAGTTTTTTTGAAAAATGGATATAGAAGGTGGTATTTGCTTACATAATATCATCTGTAGTTTGTGGCATTTTAAATACTTGTAATTGTTATTTCATGGTAGATTAGCTGGAAAAACCAAAAATGGTCTAAACTTTGTGATAAATCAGAAATTGTCTCCATTCTCTGCCCTTTGTTTCTTATTAATGACCTTTCCTCTGAATTTTAAACAGTGCCTTTTAGTTAAAGTCAGAAAGAATCTCTCAATTAGTATTAGTTTCTTCCAAAAATCAAACTCTTTTTTTATGGCATTAAAATAGCTCTAGGTTTTTTTCCAGTTGCCAGCAATCCAAATAGTTAAAGATAGTACACAGCAAAACTTCATAAACCAGCAAATATTTAATTGCCTTACAATGAAACCAGTAAGTAATCGTAACAGGAGTGATAAATACTCTCTTTAAATTTAAGCACAGCTGGTAAGCATAAACACAGCTGTTTTCAAGAGGTGGATTCTAAGATCATCACCCTTGTCTTTGGAGTTCCATTAGTGTCTGCTTTCACATCTGTCTATGAAGGTTCTGCACCCCAAAATCTCTCCCACAGTAGACATGGTCATCATTATGAGGAGCTGGACAGTAGGGAACATAATTCATGTCCTGCTCCAGGCTACACCTTCAGATACCAGCTAATCCTTTCAATTCTCTCTGCCCTTAGTAAGCATATATCAGAGATCATTAAAACCACATGTATTGCCATTATCTGTCATTTAGTAGTTCTTTGCATCCATATTTTCTACCAGCAGAAAATACTCTTCTTTAAAACTGCTATTATTTGGACAAACTATTGCAAAAAAAATGACATTTAGAGATTACAGTTCATTTTGAGAAAATTTTTCTGATTCTTGGCTATGTAGCGCTTAAGTATGTTTAGCCACAGAATCTTTGTATTAATTTCTTCGGAAAGGACTTATATAAGATTTAATTCACAGATGCAAATCTGAAAAATATTAGTATTTGCAGGATTAAAATTATTAGTCACGCTGTCATATTATAGAATCTCTAACATTTTTAGAGAATACAGAATGTTAGCATGCAAACCAAAATTTTGTTAAAAAGAAGTAAGCAATAGTTATAATTTCTGTGATTCTTTAATTGTGCGATTCACGTTCACTATTAGCTGTGTATTTTGCATCACAGAGTAGATGAGTTACATTTATAAGTGTAAAAATACTATCAGTTCCCAAATCAAGGCTTACTTTGTCATTGATTTCAGCAGTGGTGGTGTATTTTGGGAATTGACTGCATACACCTTCAGAAAATGTCTGACCTTCCTCTGCAGCCCTTAAGGAAGGGCATACTTCCATCTGCAGATGCTCTCTCAATTACCTCAGGTGTGCAGAGATCACAAGGGAAGAGGAAGAACAGCCAAGCTCCCAAGAAACTCCTCTCCTTATAGATCAGATGCACCTCCTCACAGCATGTAGCAGGAACCATACTCTTACCCTTTCAGGTGAATGAGGGGGACAAGAAGAATGTGAGTTAGTTTCCCCCTGGTCACTAACTGGATCTTTTCTGACTGATTACTTATGCCACACAATAAGAATGTACACTCTTTTTTTTTCATGAGGTGTTTTTTCAGTACCTCAGAGCCTTCATATGACAGTCTAAAAGAATCAACAACAATGAAGCTGCAATTGTGAAGGTTTGGAAAAATGCCCATATTAGATATTTAATACTATTTTAGCAAATAAGATTAATTTTTTTTGTATTATCAGCCTCATTTGTGATGGTAGCCTCCAAAAAATTCTAATTGGGAGCAATGCTTCTCTAAACCTTTATGAAGACACAAGCCCTATGTGTCTTGTGCTTGATTGATGCTCTGCCCTTTCAAGTGCCACCACCTGACAGGTGTAATATATAGAAAATCTGAGCTTCAGACTTGCTTTATCAGAGTTTGTTTAGAGTCATAGTCATACTGCTTTGTTTGCCTTCTTAAAAATGTGTGAGGGCAGCCAGAAAAACAGAGGAAATACTGTTTACAGCATCTTTCCTGAGTGCTTTCCTTTTCAAGTACAAGATGGTCTACATTTGATTTTAAATAATCTGCTAGTCTCAGACGAATGTCTTTTCATTCAATCCATTAAAGCAGAGAGGTTTGCAATAACCTTGGCAATCCTCTGAAACCTGACTTCACCCAGCCGTGGCACATCTTGCTAATGCAAATTGCTCATCTGTTTCATTTTGCCATTAAACCTTCCCTTACTTATTGTTATTTTCTTATACAGGACTTCCGTTTTACTGAATAGTAACATCAAATCAGAGAAGCTGCCTATGGCTGGGCTCTATGTAAATAAAAGGAATGTACTCTATACCATTAATTCATGGTAAGGAATTTAAACTAAGTTTGTACAATGATGGCTCCAATGCAAACACTGCCAGTAAGACTTTAGTAGCAGTTCATTTCTGCATATAGTTAAGTAGTTCTCCTGTGCCTTCAAGCCATTACTGTTGCATGGGACACATTGTGTATGGTAAGAACAAGAGTAGCTTTTCAAACTTAAATTATCCTCAACTGTCCTTCATGTTGTCTCTGCAGTTTCTCATAACAAGACAAGGTGACATGATTTCTCATTGCATCTTCAGTGGCTCAAGGTTCACTTGTGTCTTTGAGGCAAGTTTGCTTTTATTGATACCTCTCCTGTGGGTGAATAGCAACAGTGTTTTTTTTATAAACTCTACAATGTCTAAAAATAAACAAAAATTAAAGGAACGAGAGTGGAGTGAGCAAGAGCAGAGTGGGAGGTGCTTTTTTTCGACATGATGTCTTCATCAGAGGTGTAAAGTTAAGGCTCTGGATCTTGGCATTCCTCCTGCCTGCTTTACAGGACCAAACAACCTACAGAATTCCCCCAGCTTAAAAAGGACTTCTCAAACAAATTAGTCTTTACTACACTTGTAAAAGACAAATAATGCCAACACACATAGCACATTCATATGAATATAAAATGAGTATACTACAATCAACTGCCTGAGATAAGAATTGATTATGAGACCTTCAAGTAATTAAGGAGTAACCTTTGAAGTCTGCTCCTGCCTGCTACCAAAGCCTGTCTGGTTAGCTCATCTAGTTAAAGCACATCCTTCTTTCTCCTGTTGGCTGGATTTCAGAGGCTGTGTTTTGGCAGAAACCAGGAGATCTGAAGCACTCCTGGTTGCATGAGGCCTTAAGAAACACCTGAAATGCTGAGATGACTGCACACCTTATATAATAGGGGATGACTGGGCCTAGGCCTCTTGTTTGTAGAGAGGATTTTATGTTATTCTTCAATCTGTACTTGAGTTGCTTGGTAATCCAACTTGGTAACATTTTCTCTGATATTTTGTCTTTCTCATGGCAGGGACAAGTTGTGGGTGACATCCCAGGCTGCTTGACCTGCCATGCTTCACAGAATTACAGGAGAAGAAAGAAAGACATGCAGCTGAAGTAATCATCAGATTCCCTATCTGCCACACCTGGATTATGATCACCTCACTGAAAAGCAAATGCCCACTAAGGAGCAGATCATAATAGCCTGTGTCTCACTGTCAAAAGCAAACAAGGACACTTGTGAAGATAAAACAAAGCACCTCTATGAAGGAAGAACAGAAGTATGCCTTGTGTTCAGGTGGGTTTTACCAGATGGTAGATAGTTTTCCAACACATGTTTAAAAACTAAAGAGGATTTGTTTGTTTGTTTTTATAACTATATGTTTATCTGGTTTCTTAACTGTCTAAAAAGATGTCTCACCGGAAATGTCTAACTGGCACCAATTCCAAATATGTGTTCTCCAGGAAATTAGGAAATTCATATTAAAAAAAAAATACCTCTAGAGGAGAACAAAAGTTTAGAAATTCCTAGAATTTCCTACCAAAAAAGAAATCCTGTTTCTGAAAACTAAATATTGCTTGAATGTGTATCTTTGAAGATGTAGTAAATTGCCATTCCTATCTTGGATGAATTCCTCACATAATTTTTTTTTTTTCTGAAACAGCTGAGGCAGTAACCCTGAACAATGCCTTCAAGTAAAGCAGGGCCCTAAAACCTGAGAACTCTGTAGCAGAGTACCAGGAAATTTTGTGGTATGTGTGTGGCTTTTGTGGCATTGTGAGACCCAAAGATTATTAACCACAAGAAGCTTTTGCTTCAATTGAGCAGAAATCTGTCATTTGGTAGCAGCGTGACAAAATATCTTTTTGTTGTTGTTGAAACGTTTTGGTTTCCAGGAATCAGCATTTTCTAATAAAAATGAGGGAAAAAACATTCCACACAGAAGCATGCTGCTAGAAAATTTCAAATCAGATCATTTTCCTTACAGTATAAGCTTAGTGAGTAGTGATTTAATGAAAGACACTGCCCTCCCTTCACATTGGCAAGTACTAAGGAAAGACACAGCACAAAGTATATTTTTCTAAGTCTGTATTTAGAAGGATTGGAAATATGAGTAAATTAAAGTTTGGAAAGGCAAAAAAGTAAAAGATAAGTAATATGATGAACACTTTAAAACAAGGAATGGGTGTTTTTTTTGTTCTCTGTGTTCCCTGAATTTTGTCTGTTACCTGAAAATTTCTCAGTAGAGTTAACAGTGGAAGTGGTAGTAGAGACTGAAGAGGTATTTTTATCATCTTGGCATAGAGGGCATGACAGTAATCATCAGTGACTTCTGTATTCAAAATATGCCACCTGTCATTAGATATGAGTGGAGCTGCACTGAAATTTAAATGTTAAGAGGATTTGAGTCAGCATACATGCAGCTTCAGTACCAGTTAAGGCATTCAAGTTACTTCTTTCACTATGTCTTATTTTTCCAGTTCTAGATAAACTGGTCACACAGAAACTACAATTTCTGATTTACATTTTAAAAGTTAGTATAGAATAAATGATGTTTGGGCCTTCATGAAGTCTTTAAGATAATTTCCATGCATTTCAGCACTGACAGGATTTTTAGCCCAAGAATCAAGGGCTAAATCTGAATAAAATATCTACCTTTAAGAGGAAGAAAGAAAAGGTATTTTCAGACCTAAATTTTCATATTTTTCCTTTTTCCTGGAAGCCTGACCCAAAAACCTATTTGGAGAATAAGTGGAAAAAATGGTTTGTGTTTGCATCCTCAATAGACAGTGCTGGTCCTGTTGGCCTGTATGCAGTAATGGTATGAGTGTAAGATTTTGAAAGCCTGGATTCCAGAGGGTTATGACAAATCCATAAGTTGCACAGCTATGTCCCCTGTGCTCGCAACTGTGAAGTCTAGTTTTATAAATCAGAGGAGCTGTTAATTCTAGGAAGAATTAAATAGATTTGCAAAGAGAAATTGAGACATTTAGAAGCCCCTGGCATCAAACTTACAGTTTAAATAACCATTGCTATCTGATCTGAAAGAGAAACTTGAGTCAGGAGTTCTGACTGTAGTCCCAGCAGTCTCGACTCTTTTTCATCTATTAGCAGTTCAGGAATTTCAATGCATCAGGTCATCCTCATTCCACCTGCAGGGGGCAAGAAGCACATCCCAGCTGCCACAGCATTAGAAAAGGAAGATGACTTATATGATCTAGCCATCTGGGTGCACTTAACCCCATTTCTGCTTCATCTCTGGCAAAAAGTCTTGATGTACATCCTTCAACAGCATGTTTTAGTCTTTAAAAAATAAGAAACCTTCCAATTTCCAACATTGAGAAGTACTCCTTGCAAATCAGGAAAAAGTGTAAGATGGAACATGCACTGAAGTTAGTTTTAAGTACTTACATAGTTTTCATACATGATCTGGAAACACTAGAATTTTTTTTGGAAGAGATTAATTTATAGGTAATTTATTCCATTGAAGTTTTGCATGCGAGGTGTACATTGCATGTTTTGAAATACATTACTGTTGTAACACTGTGAAGAGGATTCTCCAGATCTTGTTCACTGCTGTTGACAAGCTGTTTACCTTTGTTGCAAGCTGTTATTAGGCTAAAAAAATGCAATCATGTTTTGCATTGCACAGAATTGCATTAAATTGGATTTTGATAATCCCCACACCTCTTAGTAAACACCAGCACAAACACTGTTTTGCTTGGTTATTTTTGTTACTTTCTCCCAGCAGGAGAGAGAACCCACTAATTGTTGTTTGGTTATTCTTTGCTCGATTCTAACTAACAGTGAGGAGCGTGCACTGCTTCCTGTCTTTGCTCTGTACATTTTAGTACCGGCCATGGCAGTAGAACAGAGATACTTTTAAACATCCTGTCGTCTTTGCTATGCAAAACAAAGGCTGTTTTTGTCACTTAGGAACGAGCTATTCCTGCAGACAGAAAAATTTCTCAACATAACACCTACCTGTGATCAACCTCTCTGTCCACTGGGTGACACCAGCAGCCTGTCTAACATCTGTTAGCTGTGCATAGCACCACAGAACTCATATCTGGAGAAAATTTAACCACAGAGTTTCTTTTTTTCTGGTAACACTAGGAACATCGTCTTTCCTCTCTGGTGGAAAAGTGAGATAGATTAATAGGAAAACCAAAATGCAGGGAGAAACCCTAAAACATCTTCCAAAACTACTACATGTAGTTTACAAGGCTGAAGGAGACAAAGTGAGAAAATACTCCATAAAATACACAATGAACTGAGGGCCTGTTGTACAAACTCATTTAGAGGACATGCTTTAATATGAATGACCCACAGCTGATGAAAATGATTGTGAACAGCTCTGAGTATCTCAGGTAACAAATTACTGAGATGCAGTTTGATTCTGTCCCATGTTACCTTTTTTGCATTCCCATATGGAAATAATTTATCAGTTTTGAAAGAAAGATCATGATAACATGCAATTTTTCTGGCTATTTAATCCTTAGAACAGCTTACAAACTACTTTTTGAAATAATTTAAAGACATTCTCATATATGGGAAACATTTTAATTTGCTTTTTTCTGCAGATTTTTGTCATTTTTACTTTAACTTTACCTGTAATTCACTGCTACAAAGATTAGACAGCTGTATATGCTCGATTTTAGTCCTCCTCTGATACATATATAAATGAAAGATGCATGAGGAGTAGAAGCTAAAACCTAATTAGACTGTCAGCATGGTCTTAATGACTTGTTTTAAAAGCTGAATGGTAAAGGCAAGGTGGCTGGTTCTTTTGCTTCAAAAAGAAACTAACTGTTGTTTAAGGAAGAATGGAGTTTGTTTTTAGAAGGAATGTGTTAATAGTCTTTCCTATCAACACTCCTAATGTCTCTCAGATGGTAAATAATCAGCCCATGAGCCGACTTCACTTAGTTACAACTCCTGTGGCCTTTCAGCTGATGAGTGAACATCCCATACAAATGGAGCTCTCTTTGCTGTTTCCAGGGGGATATTCAAACCATCTTCAACCAATTCCAGACAGATTCACCCAGCTGTTCCTAGGCTCAGCTGGAGCAGCTTTAACCTACCAAGAGCAGTAGCAGATAGAACAGTTTCCTAGGACTGTCTTGTTACACTAGACCAAAGCCATACTGCAGGATACCGAGGATAGGGGGGCACTAAGAAAACCTGCCTGAAGTAGCAGCTCTAGCTCTCTTGTGTTGTTGCATACAGCAGTGACCTGCAAATACCAGAAGAAGGATAAGCTGTCAAATGCAACTCTGCCAGAAGTCACAAATTGGAAAGGGTCACAGTCATTTCCAGAGGAGCTCTAAAGCAAAGTAATAAATAATATTCAGAAGTTCTGTATTCTAAAATAGGCCATGGTACTTTTCTGTTGGACAACACAGGCTCTGCTGAAGATCTGGAACTTGCCTGATTGCAGTTTAAAAGTAGTAGTCATAAAGAATGAAGTCACTACATTTAGGGTAGACTACAACTCACCTTTCTGTATTTCTGAAAAATTTGTCATGTGCCAGAGATGACAAAATTTCAGGTCATGCTTGATTGTCTGGAATGTTCAAAGCTTGTTATGGACGGCTCCAGAAGCATTGTGCAGTACTCGCTAATTGATAATCAGTTGGTGTATGAAATTAGTAGTCTGCTAGTCACTAAGTGCAGAGTAATTTACGTGGGGAAAAAGAATCAGAATTTTTCATAAAGATAGCTTTTAACACGAAAGTAAGAAATCTAAGACTCATTCATTGACAAATCCCTGAAAAGTTTTGATCATTCTTTATAATGCAAGCACAGTGTTAGTCAAAGGGTAAATAAAATATTCTTGAGATTCTGATACACAGCACATGACTGTCTTCACCACATCTCAATAATTGATATAAATATAGAATGGCTGTTTATACAATGAAAGGCTAAATAAGCTCACAAAAGAGCCTAAGATGAGATAAGAGGGATTTATAAAGCAAAAATGGTGTGGCAAAGGGATAAGAAATAATTATTGATTGTTTCTGAATGCACAGACTGATCAGACACACCAAGGAAGGGATAAACAGCAGATTTCAAACAAAAGGATGTTCTTTTTCTTACAGCACATCATTAAATTGTGGAACTCTTTGCCACAGGATGTTGTGGAGGCCAAAAGTGTTCAAAATGGAATTAGATACATTCCTGAGGGCTGGCTCTGCTGGCAGCCGTGAAAAGCAATGGCCCAGACACAGCTTTTGGTTGAGGAAATCCCTCCAGTGTTAATCCCCTGATAACTGAAGTCCCCTAAATTGTTAACTGCTTATGGCTGATATCACAAAAAGAAGGATTTTCTTTTAAATGTTGTTCCATTCCTCCTCCAGTTACCAGCCACTCACAGGGACAGGATGGTGGACAAGTTAAATAAGCCTTTAGTATAATCCTGCACATCTATTTTTATACCAGCATATGCAAGGTTATTGCTTTAATTGGGATAAAATTTTAGGATTAGGGAGGAAAATTCACAGAGTTCATGAGAAGAAAGTTCTTTACCTCTGAAGTCATCCTTGGCAACATATATCAAACAATTTTGTATATATTTTAATTTGTAAAGTCTCGATGAAGCAAAACTAATGTTCCCAGGAAGGGAAGATCTCTCTCAAACTGTGTAAAATATTAAAAACATCCTTAATTTTACATACTTTCTTCTAGAGGCAGATAACTAATTTCCTCTGGTCCTTGGAAATTCCTCAGATGATCAGGAAAACAAACCCTTCAAAATGAAACACAGTTGTCTCTGTGTTTAATGATTTAAAAGGCTACTCTTAGTACACTTAGGACAGAGTCCATCCTTAATTTCCTATAAAATTATTGTTCAGCTAAATAAATACAAGTGAGTTTAAGAGAAGGAATTCATGGCCTCAAAAAAAAAAAAGGAATTAAGTTCAGGTTTTAATGAACATGTTAAGCAAGAAGGAAATGCTGTATGATATTAAACATTTGCCTTTAGACAGCTTTCTATATAGTATCTTAGATGCCTCAAGGAAATGGTTTTACAGAAGCATCACAATAACGTAGTTGCTCCCTGGGGCAGTTGTTTCTCCTGATTGTGGCATGTACTTCCTGCCATATGGACAATCCCACTCTCTCCCCCTGCCCCCCATCTAAAGATCTTCAGCCAGGACTTAATTCCCATGCTTTCAAAATGTTAGGGAGCTGTGTGTTTTAGGGGCAGAAGGCAGAAGGGAACCAACATTTCTTTTGCAAGAAGTGGCTTTTCAAAAGCACTGTTTGAGGTGCATTAAAATAACCACCAAATGCCAAACATTCCCGCACTTTTGTTTCCCATAGGATTTTCATTCCTCTTTTTTCCAAAGTAGATGCCTTTTCTGTGTAATTTGCCATTTGGTAATTATGAACTATTTGTGAAGAAACAACAAGGACAACAATAAACCCTATCATAATAAAATACGGTGTGCTTACATGCATACACACATGCAAAACAGTGTTTTAGAAGTTTAAGAATAAACTTCAGCCAAGATACCTCTTTCCCCCATCAGTGCCCTACTGCATAGAACAATGGTTAAATATTGTAAGAGCTGGCTGAGGGGCACTGGCATGAAATGATTACATTTCTAGATGTATAATCGCCTCTGGATGTGATTGACTCACCTCTAGCAGCACAATTTTCAAAAACTGTATTTTCCAGTTTCTGGAGTATGTCAAACTGACACCATGATGTGATGGAGAGGGGAAAGCAACTTGAGGTCTAATCTGTATCCATGGGTCTGGAAATGTGTTCCTGTGCTTGAAGAAAGCAACAAGGACTGTGAAAGTTACTTACTTAGTGTACGTACAGATGGATTTGGCCCATTAGTCCAAATTCTCCATTTATCTCAAACAATGACAGAGACCTCTCCAGCAAGCAGCAGAGTGCCTGGTTAGTGCCACTGGCAGCCTGCTAAGTGTGAAAACCAGCCACAAGCTCACAAAATGTGTGAGGAAGCTAGAAGAGGAAAAATTTAAAGGAAACAAAACAGGAAGAGGAGAAAGTTTGCCCTCAGTAACACCTGCTGCATTTGCCATTGGTTGTGAAACACATACACACCTATAAACAGGTATCTGTGGGGAAATCAGCCATCCAAGCATAGATGTAAAGCCTGAGATGAAGAGTAGGAGAATCCATGGGTTTTGTCCCCCAAGATATGAATATGTACCAGACTCCCATAAAAGATCAGGTGAATCCAGTCAGACCTTAACCAATCCCAAACTTCCCCATTGCCAGCCAGTGTTCTAGCATGCAGGTCTGAGATGGGGAACATAACAAAATTTCATTAAATCCACTGGTAACTTTTCATTGCTGTTCCTATATGAGTCTAGGTGAAAATATGGAGACAGCATAGTGATAAGGTGCAGTACACATTTATAACTGGTTGTACCAGCCAAGCTAATTTATCAGCATGAGGATCTTTACAGGTGAAGTTTTCATTATGCTTTTCCCTTGAAAAATAGAGTACTGCCCTGAAAAGGGTGAGGGAAAATTACACCAATTCATTTAATTTCATTTCAACTGACTCTTCGGATCCAAAACTTTATAAAGAAAGGCTGGGTTCCAGAACTGCATTTACTCTCCAGCTTTGCCAGCTTCTTAAGTGCACTCATTGTGAGACAGGTTGAATGCTTTAAGCTGATTCAGCAGCTTATCAATAGCATGGAAGGAATCTGTACCAGTGAACTTGGACTTTTCTGGATTGAAGAGTTGAATGGGAGTCTTCTGAGAATAGAATTCAAAATAGTTTCTGCCATTTTTTGCTGCAGATAATCAAAATGACAGTGCTTTTTGTAATTTTTCTCCAGTAAAAGTAATGTTTAACAAATAAGCCCAGGATGTGGAATCCTCTATTTATAGAGAACCTAACAATACACACATCAGTTGTTTGTACAGTTTTATTGTTCTTGAAAGGTATTTTGAAAAGGCCAGTCAGGAACTTAGAGGGAAATCTATGCTGCTTCTACTCTTGGTTTCTTTGATTAAGAATGACATTTTGTTTATTTTGTGGTGACAGTGTACTTCTTTGCTTATTAACTGTTGCATTATTCCCTATCTCATTCCAAAGTATTGGGCCAAGCAGGCATTAATCAATAACAAATTTTTGTTATTGTCATTCTACTGAACGGGCAATTTGGTTTTCAGTTAGGCCTTTAGTTTAGGCAAGTATGTAATGACAGTTCTTGACTTTCTCCATAGTCTAGAAATAAGCTGAAAAAGTCACCAAGCCTTGACATTTTTACCAATACAAAATCAACTTATGTCAGTGGCATTACAGAGACAAGAGATGGTACAGTCCTGATGGAGCTGTAGACATCTACAAAACAGACCTTTAGACTTGAATTGATTTTCTGGATTCTTTCACAAGTGCCTGAAGAAAAACAGGCACTTCCACAGTGGAATTTATCTCCTTCTAATGTACAGTGGGAGTAGGTCAGATGAATCACATGCTGGAAATGCCTGTTTCTTTCCTGTGGGATTCAGCCTCAGGTGAGTTGAAATCCACTCTTGCTGGTTTAACTGTTTGTAAAGACTCAGTGATAGAGAAGCCACAATATCTTTACAAAAGTATATCTGAATGCTTTATTCTCTTATTGCTTGGCAGTTTTTCCTATCTAGATTTAATTCCTATAGTTAAGACCTATTCTTTCTTGCTCTGTTTACATAGACATGGAGAACAGACTATTCTCTCTCTTTCTGTAGTGGGTCATATTTTTATGTCTTTTTCTGTCTCCAGTAATTGTACTCCTGAACTCAGTCTTCATGTCTGTATGCTAAACAGGCTCATGTTATGCAACCCTTCTTTATTGGTCATATCTTCTGGAGCTCTGGCCATTCTCCTTGCTTTCCTGCAGATTGATGCTGGTTGATAGGCATTTGGCCACTCCAGCATTGCTGAATTTATGAGTTACACTTTGTATTTCACAGGCTAGATTGCTATTTGCACACCCCATGATGATTAAAAGTTGTATGTCATCATCACCAGCACAGATAATCTATACAGTGAAAAGGACAGCTCAACTATCTTGTTTGCACATTACCAGCCCAAGAAGGGTGGTACTACAAAACCCAAAGAGATAAAAAGCTTTCATTAAATGTATTTCAGCTATAGTGATTAAATTTAAATAAACTTCATCATGAGCAAGCCTTTTCTAATTGAATATCTGAATGTGCATGCACATACACATATGAATTTGTCCAGTTGCCTCTCTAAGGGGCAGTTTAAATCAACAGAATTGTTTTTATGATAAGAGCATGTGAAGTTTGGTAATCCATATGAAATATTCCTCGACAGAAGGAAGAAGTAAATTAACCTCAAGAATGACCGTCTCGGTCAAAAAACGCTAGGGAAAGAGAACTTGTGATAACTTGAAGACAGCCTTAATTGACTCCTTTAGTCAGCTGGAATGATGCAGAAGGGCACATAAGAGGAAAAGTATGGGCTGGGCTGAACTCACAAAACCCCTACTGTGTGCATTGTTTAATGTCTGTATTTCATATCTCAAAGTTCCCATTTTCCCAAAGGTTAAAAGAAATCAGGATGGAGATACATATGCTTATAAAACCAACCCACTGTTGCCAACATAAAACACTTTTTATTTTGACTTTTTTTGTTGGTTTTTTTTTTATGTTCTGACATGTTACTGCACAGAAGTTCAGAATTTCATTAGTATTAAAGTTCATCTCTGACCTTTCACCTTTTTATGTGGAAGAATTAGTCAGGGAGAAAAAAACATTCCTCTTTGCCCTGGCTTGCTTATTATGACTCTCTCAAGAATTTCAGTCTGGGGCTATTTGCCAGAACTATGTTTAGCTCTGAGAGGAGAAAAAAACCTCCCTCTTTCCAAAATGCCACCATCCACATTTATCTCTCAGCTTTTACTAAAGACTTGAGGTTTAAAACACTCTGGATTAAATTTATCCCAGTAGGAGTAAAAGCTTTTCTATGCCAGTTTTTACTTACTGAGAAAAATTGACCTTGAGAGCTGCTAGCTAATGAACCTTCTTATTTTAAAAGTTCCCGGTGTTTTAGAGGTGAAGAAAGCCAGAAAGGTATCCTGTAGAAGGCAGAATTTAAAATTTTTATGCCATAAAATGTCAGCCTGTGATAGTCATGTGTTGCAGAATGTAATAAGGGTGACAGGAACTTGAAAAACACTGGAAAACTTTATCTGTAACATTTACGTACTGTGCAAGCAAAGCAAAACTTCAAGCATTCTTGAATTTTATGCTTGAAGGCACAAATTTATTGCTTATGGTGGATAGAATAATGAAATTCCTCCGTGTAGTAACATCACAGACTCAACCAGGTGAATTGTAATGGAAAGGGCTACATTCCTCTGACAGCAACGGTGATTGCCAGAGGCAGAGGCAGCCTTCTCATTTATATTAACTTAGAAAAATTTCAATGCAGTGTGCATTCATGTATCAGATCATTTTTGGAACAGAGGTACCTATCCCTTTATCAGTCTCTTCAGTTTGTACATTTATGGACCACATGTATCAGAGAACAGCAGTGCAGTTTGCAAAGCCCTCTGTAGGCAATCCCACAGTGGCAGAAGGTTCCTTCCTTATCTGCTTGTTATCATTTCCATCATTAGCCACACTGAAACACTGTCAGAGCTCCAAATGAAACAACACAACCAGTGTGAACCCTACCATGTTTTGGCAGTAGGATAATGGCCATGGTTACACAAAGCCAACATGGGAGCAGTGTTGGGTGGGGCTTCCTCATCCACGTGAAAGGTTCAGTTGGACAACACTACACGTGAGGACAAAGCCGAAGTGCAAATCCCTGGTGTATGGAGCAGAGGTGTATGCTGGGCTGGAAGTGGCTGGGGGTTTCTTCTCATGTTCTCTGAGCTCCCACCATAGGCAAGGAAAGAACATGCAGAACTGAGGGAGAATGATAAGAGAGGCAGAGCACTAAGAGACTGGATGATCTGTGTCATGAAAAACATGATAGGGAAGGGGAGGAAAGGGGAAGTTATGGGAAGCAGGATGAAGCATTATCAAAAAAAAAAAAAAAAAAAAA